>NC_079529.1:9894315-10146815 GCF_003711565.1 Takifugu flavidus
TCAACTAATGAGGCAGGTTCAGTCCAGACGGCCCTTCTGATGTGAAGCCCAAAGTTAGCATATGCGATGTAGCGGCGCGTGTTTGAAGGTCCAGAAATCCCTGCAGTTGTCTCAGAGCTGAGCTTTCTTTTACTTTATACTCTCCCCACCTTTGCAACAGCAAATTAGTTTTCAGTGTTTTTCCAAGAACTTGTGTGATGTAAACACACTTTTTAATTCCAGGTTTTCCAGGTTTCGCCTGCAGCAGCTGCGGCCGTGATTGAAAGCGAGACTATTTATTGAGCCCGATTGTTAGCCCCAGCCCAGCGGCCAGCCCAGCACGCTCTTAGCTGCTTTACTTCAGCCTCCATCTCTTCTCCACTCAGCCTCGACAGCATCCGTGGAGCATTTTTTGTGGACGTAGATGTCGCCTGTGCTTTTCTTATTTTTCCAATTCTCCCCAACTCTGTCTCTATCTCCTCCCTGCTTTTCATCATTTAGTCTAATCTCACGCTTGAACAAGCCTCTGGCCAGCTGTCTTCTCTCCTCCTTTCTTTCCTCCCATCCCACACCCCCTCATATATTTCTCTTTCCCTCTGCCGCCCTTATCTCTCCCCTCCCTCAGATCCCAGCCCGTGTGGTAGGAATAGCTGTGTAATTATGGTGTCGACGTTCCAGAGTCTCACTCCATGCAGCTGTTGTTGATCTCTGCAGTAACTCAGAGGTCAATTAGGCAGCAAATGAATGTGGCTACAGGATGCTGCTAATTGAATGGTGCCATCTTCAGGCTTGGAGGATGATGTGGTTAACGTTGCTGTGATTAGCACCAATGGAGATTATTTCTTGTGTGTTTAGCCGCCTGTTTGTAACTTCTGGGCTTTGCATTTGTTCATATTTTCCTTCTAAAATGTTTTAAATGTTTCCTGCTGCAGGAAGAGCATTTAACTATGTGAGCAGTAAATTTGTAGATCCATTAGGTAAAATGAGATTATCGGATCAAATTATTTAAAAGCAACCTTAAATGCTATTTTGGGAGGTGGGAAATCCCTTAGCAATTTTAAAAAGTTGAATATTTAATATTTGTCTAATGAAAATGCACAGTAAAACTAAGAAGTTACAAATCCTGCTAGTTTAAAAAAAAGAAAGCCAATTCTAGACAGCAGCGAATCTGCTTCTGCTGGGTAAACGCCCATTTTCTTCTCTCATAGCTGTCCACATTTTTAAAAATATGCCAATCCTTAAGCCATGGTATTAAAATTTGGCAAAACATTCATGCCCTTTAGGAAAAATAGTATTTTTTTAAGCTTTCTTCATTACTCAGGGCGACAATGTTGTGCTACAAGGGATGGATTCTGCAGCCATTTCCATTCACATCTTTATGTTAAAAAGACAAAGATTGTCTGTGCCAGTGTTCTTTTGCATGAAGCTGCTCCTATGTGTCTGTCAGATGGTGCCTGGGGTCCTCGGACTCCCCTTGGTCCTCTCCATTTGCCTTCCAGTCAGCAGTCAACTTTACAGCAGGGAATCTGCAGAGCTTGAAGATAAATCCTCTTTTTAATCCCAAAAGTCAACCCAGAGGTCTTCTCCTTGAGAGTGAGACATGCAGGTAGGGGATCAGGCATTGAGCTGCTGGGCTGAGGGTCAATCAGTAGATCCACTGATTATTAATTAGCGCTGCAGATGATGAGCCAGAACCATCTTTTTCATTCCAGTCCTGCCCTGATGTCCACCTCTTTTACTTTACTGTAAGTTTGGTCTTTGGCAGCTGTTTTTTTTTTCTTTTTGCTGAAGCACAAGACAAAGATGTTCAACAGGGAGCTCCTCCTCTGCCTTCTTTTATCTCTCCTGTCCCTCTTTCTTCCACTCAGCTACCTCCTTTGTACCTCACTATCCCTCCATAAGCCCAAGCGGCATCCTTGAAGGTGCTTGAAGAGTTTGTTGTCATCATGTGACTCCTTAAAGGCTCCGGTGGGAACTCCTGCCATTCCATCCGCTGGACTCAGACGGCAACTCCTCCTGTGTGTCAGAGAAGGGCCGCTGAGTCCTGTTTCGGCTTTCATTTACATATAAACAGCATCAAAGGATGGTCAACGGGTTCCTGGGACCATAAAGTGCTCGTACGGTGCTCTGGCATGTGGGAGAGTCCTGGGTTAGTCCTGCAAACGTAACCATATTGGGTTTTGACTCTTTTGATCAGAACCAAAGATACGTTTGCCCCTATTTAGGAGTCAGAGCGGCCGTCTTCCTTCAGTGGTGCGGACATATTGGTGCAATGCCACAACTCGTTTCGGCAGTCGCCACTTGGTTTTTAAAAAGAATGTTTGAAGAAGGGTCAAATCAATAATTGTTGCTGAACTGAGACACCACAAGCCCTATTCATGTTCCAAGTCTTTTAAAGCAAGAAGCAACCAAAGAAATGTCAGTTTTTAATCTTACAGGCTTGTAGAAAGTGGAGCATCGGTTCTGGTTCTCTGTCCGGGACACCTTCAGCCCAGCAGGACCTCTGATTTCTTGCCTTACATTCACTGACAGATCTGAGCGGTCACGGTGTTTTGTCTTCCTGCGTTGGTGTGAGGAAGGTGAAACTGACACCTGATGAAACGTAATTAATAACTGGTGCCGCGGGCGCTCTCTGCTCATCACCTCTCGCCCTTGGTTGTGTGTTTTGGTTCGGTGGTGTTGGGATTCGGGCTGTTCTTTCCAATACTGGGAGGAAGAGGCGTCTTCAGCCCGTGGCTGCTGTCTGTTACCACTCTCCGGTGTTTTCATCTCAGCGTAGTTTACATTCCGGTGCACATGTAGGATGCCGTAGTTTGTCTCCAGCCCCCACAGTAAGAAAACAAAGCGTGGTGTTACTGTCTGCGCGACCCCTCCCGAGCCATTAGCATGCATGACAGGCACACTCCGGTGAACAGGTCGAGGTTGGAGGTCAAGGGTGAGTGGAGCTAATGCTTTCATGCTCTTGATTCGGCTCCTCTCGGGTGTAATACCCGCCTGTCAATTTGTTTGAGCTGCGGATTTACATAATGAATTTATATTAGCCAGTGTTCTCCACACACTTCTTTACTCCCCTCAGTTCCTCTCTATCCTGCACTCTCACTGGTGCAATTACTCCCCATACTTCTCCCTCTTCGCTCTCTCTCTCTCCACTTCCCCTTGTTCTTTTCCACCTCTCCCCTCCGCTCCGCTCGCCCTCCTCTCGTTGAGTTTACCAAGTGCCCAAAGAGCAGAGTGTTTAAATGCAAACAAGCCTAATTTCCAAACTGACGCCACGGCCCAAGTATGCCTCCTGCACAACAGCGCGAGCCCCGCTGAGAGGCTCCGACAAGAGATGGATGGATGGAGATGATGAGGAAAGAGAGGGAGTGAGTGATATAAGTGGGAGAGGGGGGAGTGGGGATTCTTGGATGTAATGCAGAGCATAAAATAGGATCTGGAGCAGCGGGGTGGCACAGCTCGTAGGTGTCGGGACTGACATTCCTGCCAGAGAAATTGTGATAAATGAGCAAATAGTGAGTTGTTTTTGTTTCTTGATTTACCCTCAGAATGTGACAGAAGTTACCTGAGTTTAGCACATTGGGGCTTTGAATAAGATGCTCTTTACTTATTAGTTCTCTCCAACCTTCAGATGCCACAGTGATGCATTTTCCTCCCATGGATGGTTGTTGGTGTGACGAGCTTGGCTGCGTGCTGCCGATCCTTGTCGCAAGGTGAAAAATACCTTCAAAACAGATGATTTTCAGAATCTGACCCTGGTTCCTGTGGCAAACTTTTTAAAAAGCAATTAAAGGAAAACATAGAAATGTACTTGGAAGTTACTTGTGATGACTTTTTTCCTACACTTTAAACACTGCGGCTTATTCTACAGTGCGGCTTATTTATGTGTTTTTTTCGTGGCGCACTATCACAACTATTGTGAATCAGTCAAGTAAACTTGGCGTACATTACGGTAATCAATGGCGAGAAGGTGGAGACGCCCGCCTGAAGACCTGATCCAAAGCAAAAAGACAGCGAAAGCTTTTAGACGTAAACATCGCAGGTGGCCCGAGCGTGAAAACGTTCTGGAAGACTGGGTCAACACACAGAGAGCAGGCGGCCGCGGTGTTTCCGCTGTACAAATCAGACGGAAGGCAAAAGCAATCGCCACCGCCATGAAAATAGAAGATTTTAGAGGTGGGCCATCGGGGAGTTTAGATTGTTCATCGTTGGAGTAAAAAAAGCATAAACAGCATAATTTGTGTGTAGCTGATACAAACGTATATTTCAAGGTAGTTGCACTACAGACACCGTTAGAAAAAAACAGTACAATATATTTATGTTGCTAAGTGGAATAAATTAAAAGAAGAAGAGTGAAAAGAGTGGCTGTTGTTTCTTACCTCAGTTGTTTCTTACCTCAGTTGTCACTCCTCAGTGACTCGTCTCTTACGGTAATAAAAACATCTACCGGTACTGAATGTTTTCGATCTAATTTTTCATATTACTACTGCGGCTTAAAAACCGGTGCGGCTTGTATAAGTGCAAAATTGATTTTCTTTCTAAAATTAGATTATGCGGCTTTTAATCAGGTGCGCTCTGTAGTCCAGAAATTACGGTACTCTCTTCTTCTATTCATTACATTCACTCCACCACTTTCTCTCTCTTTCTCTCTCTCTCTCTCTTACACACACACACGCATGCACAGCTATCTGACAAGAATGATGATATAACACCATGTTACCACGTGTGTGTGTGTGTGTGTGTGTGTGTGTGAGAAACTCACAAATATGCCCTGTACTGTAGTTAGCTGCTTGTCTGGCCCCTCCGCCCCCTGAACCGCTTCTTTCAATTCGACTTTCAGTTGGAAGTGTATGCAAGGTAATGATGACCCCCCCAATACTTAGTTTGATAGACTTGTCTCCCCGAGTCTATTTGGGCCCAGTGTGTGTGCTAGGTAATGGTGCAGCTGGGCCATTAAATGCGGGGGGCTATTTGACAGCGCCCCGTGTCTTTTATTCCCTCCTCCCACACACATGCACACATGTACACACAAAGGGCGTGAAAGGACCCAAATGAAGCCCCACAGGAGTAAATGGCGCCCTAATGCTGGGTATTTCTCTCTAGATGAGGATTGTGCATTTGTTTTGAAAAAGAATGGATGCGGGGGGGGGCAGGGGGTGAAGTTAAGTCTGCGGCTCTCTCTGGTAAACCACAGACTGCCTTTCTCTCCCCTCTCCACCGCCCTCCCACTCCGTCTTTTGGAAGTTGTGTGTGTGTTTGATGTCCGTCCATTTGTCTTACGGGATTGTGCAGAGCTTGAATATTGACTTGGTGTGTGTGTGTGTGCGTGTGCGTGCATGCGAGCGCGTTTGTGCGTCGAGCGAGAGGAGCAACTGGAGGTGTTAAAGGCTTGATGTGAATAGCCTTCATCTGTCAGCTGCGGAGGTCAGCGGGGCGATACTGGGAGGACTGGGTGGTCCGGCTTTTTCATTTAAAACACCTGCCATTCAAAAACCCATTTGTCTACTGTAAGAGATGGGTGGGCGAGTGTGTGCGCGTGTGTTTGTGCGTGTGTGTTTGTGTGTGTCCGCGCTTCAGACTGATTCGGTCAAGTTTTCTGAACGTGGAGTTGAAAACGAAGGAACGAAACCAGGCCGAGCCATCGGACGAGTCTTGTTGATTAGAATGCAAATTTCTGCCCAATCTCCTTAAACCGGACGTGTGGCAATGATGCTGACATGGAACGACGCTGGAGGAACGGGAGAGACGGCCGCCGGCGGTCGGAAGTTTTCATAAGAACCACCTGAGCAGATGCAGCAGGCGGCCGACATTAGGAGGGCTTTATTCTCCCAGTTACCTGATAGTGAAGGTGCCTGGGGTTGTAGCGTGATAGTAAACACGGAGTAAGCATCTCTCCGGGGGCTAATCTTTTCATTACCAAAGCGATTATGTTAAAACGAGAACTTATTCCGTACAGTGAATTACTCCATCCATGCATTTACATACATTACTGTTTGTTTGTGTCAGCCGGAATATGCGAGGGAACAGCGTGCGTGCCTGAGCAGGTGCCTGTTTCCGGCTGCGAAACTCGGCGCCTCGCAGCTCGGCGTAAGTCTTTGGGTGCTGAAACGCAGGTGAACCCGTCGCACTTTCAGCGAGGACGGACACGCGGCGCTGCTGTGGGAGGAAAGTCGCCCTCGGCCACAGATGACGCGGCTGTTTTCGGCTTTCACGGTCGCAGCAGAGCTTTGCATGGATGGAGGACGGAACACAGAGGCCTCCATTTTGATACTGGTAATCATTAGTAATGGCGTGTGTGTGTGTGTGTGTGTGTGTGTGTGTGTGTGTGTGTGTGTGTGTGTGTGTGTGTGTGTGTGTGTGATCAAAGTGATAATTATAACTGTCTAACACCTCCGGGTTCCCAGCCTAGGAGGCCTCGCAGAACAGCAGTCAGTCAGCCGCGCGTGTGTGTGTGTGTGTGTGTGTGTGTGTGTGTGTGCGTGTGCGTGTGTGTGTGTGTGTGTGTGTGTGTGTGCGTGTGTGTGTGTGTGCGCTCACACTGCCATTTGCATCCTGCATTGCCACAGCGACGGCGAGAGCATCCCCGCGGACACACTCCTCCTCACGGTGTATGTTCCCCCTCTCTCCTCGCTCCCCCGCCCTCTGATGCCAGACATATTTGCACGCCACCCAAATCAAAAGCTACTTCTTCTGGAACTCCCAGAGTCTGCGGGGAGGTGAGGCGGCGGCACAGATGTGACATGTTGTTACCATGTTTTTGTATGAAGTGATGACCCCCTGCTGCTGAAGCTGATCTGTCACGCAGGCGGCGGTGGCGGCGGCGGCGGCTGGTTTTGGCGCTAGGCGGCATGTTTGCGTGTAACCGCCAGGAATCTCGTCAGAGCGGAGGGTGATGGGTCGCTTCGCTTCTTCCTGCACTTCTGATTGGCTCCTTTGTCGCGCCGCCGCCATGCTTCTGTAGGGTCTCACTGGGCCTTTTTGGCTGCCACTGTTTTGGCAGGAAATGGCAGCTCCTGTGGCAGGTGTTCCCTCTGAAGGTATTTACTCCAGCAGAGTGATCAGGAAGGAGCCTCTCAATGGGTTGATTAAACCCACTGTGAAAGGGTCCAGGACCTGCTGGGAAGCCATCATCGTGTCAGTGGTGAGCACAGAACGGTTCTGAGTTCCACTCCCTTTCGGGTCTTTCGCAGGTTTCTGTCTGGGGTGTGTCCCCACTGATCGGAGTGAGGGGCAGATGGATATCGGTGCTGCCTGTTTCAAAAATAGCTTCCTTCGCGATTTCAAGCTAGCACCCTTAAAAGAGAGCCAGAGCAGCTTCTCTGGCTTCCATTCTGCAGCTCTGAAGGAGATTTGCTGCATTGCAGTACAAAATGAGTGTCTGTGTGAGCCAGCTGCCAGATGATTCCTTGTGTTTTCTGGCAGCAGGAAGAGAATAAGATGATTAGTACGTGAACAGGTTGAGCAGCAGCGGAGCCGCAGGCTGATATTACAGAACCAAAGGATCAAAGGGAGCGATTAGACCGACGCGTGAAATAAAAACCCAACTTCATCTTTCCTCTATGTCTGTTCAGTTTCATTCTGCCTGTTGACATTTAAGCGTAACATTATAATGCACACAGTAATGTAGATGTTTGCAAGTATAAGCAGAATATTCTCCATGTTTGGTTCAGATGGATGAATGAACGTCTGGTACACAGGATAAAAAACACTTTTTTAAACTGTACTAACATTATTATTATTGATAGAAACTGCAAAAAAATCGACATTTTGCTGCATCACAAAAGCACGCACACACATACACACGCGTGCAAATGCTTTTTTTACTCTTTCTTGGACAGAGTTGCGTTGCCCTTTTCAAAGTTATTTTCGAATGCCTCCAGCCCCCATTAGTATTCCTCTTAACGACTTTTTGTTTCAAGGAGAAATTATTAGCATTTAGTGTAAAATATGCAATAAGACATAAAGCAAATGATCTCCCTCTCCGCTCAGATTCAGCTGCATACACCTCTCACTATATCAGCCTTTCTTTCTTTGGCTGTTATGAATCGATTTGGTTGGAGGTCATTACCATTATGAGCTACTGCTGAAGCTTGTTCCCTTCTTATATTGGATTTTGGTCCACAATTTCTTCACATGCAGACAATCTGCAGCTTCATCTTTAGCATGTTTCAGCCTCTGATGTCTCCTGTTTACCATGTTTGACTCCAACATTACAAACATATATACTATTATAACCCAACTAAATGGTTGAGCCTGACCCGGACCCTGACCCAAACTGCCCTAAAATGTCCTCACTTTGCAGGTGAAATGCTTATTGTGGTCATCACAATGTTCAAGAACACACACACACATATTGATATATCCATCTGAGTTGGAGACATTTATTTATATCTACTACTACTATTATCAGTTGTCTGGTTCTAAAATAAATTCTGAATTATTAGCATTAGTAGGAGCAACAGTCCATCTGACTACAGGTTAAAGGTCACCGCTATAACACCTACAGTTTAAAATATTTCAAAAAATCCAAATTTCACCCATCAATAACAAAGTTTGTAAAATGTAGCTCAGCTCTTTAATCGCCTCTACTGTATGCTGGTGATAAATCCCACATATTTATTTAGGTAATCTGAGTTTGAGCCCGGAGGGGACAGAAAGGTGGCGTCTAACACCATCGGTAGCATGTAACAATAATTGACAGTTTCAAATAAACAGTATTGACACACAGTAAGTTTTTAATTTACTCTGTACAGCCGGCACGAAGACAATTAGTCTTAATTTCTTCATTCTTACACAGCTTTGCACAAAATTGTAATCTAATGTGTTATTAGTGTTGGCGCCGGAGACCGACTGCGGCTAATTGCCTAAAAGATAATGAACGTGATGTTATGTGAGTCCTTTTCATTTATTTACATGAACGCTCTGACAGCGGGAGGCGTCATGTGGGAAAGTTTACGCTGGCTGTTTGTGAGTGCGCCGTGTTCCTCCGTCTTCCTGAGAATCACACCTTGGCGACAGCAGCGTGGGCGGTGACAGCGTGCAGTTTCCATGGCGACAGACAGATGATTATGGGCTGTGGGACACCATCAAATCCTCTTTATGATCCAGATGTTCATCAGAAATGAGACGGTCACCGAGGGTGTGTGTGTGTGTGTGTGCGTGCTTGTGTGGGTGTGTGTGTGTGTGTGTGTGTGTTCTCAAGTCTTCAGTGTTGTGTTTTCCACTTATTTCTTTGTGTTTGCCAACTGGGATGTATTTGGCCTGGAGAAAGTCCAACGTGAGCTCAGCCACGTCAAACACGACCTTCGCCAAGGGTTCGATGCAGCCGCGCACACAAACAGATGCGTTACTGCGCCTTCGACGACGCCGTCGGGCTGCGTCTTTACCACTGCCCCCTGCTGGGCCAAACTGGTATCGATGACCTAGCAGCAATGCGGCACTTATCCATGTCGACCTTTCTGAAAAAGATCCGGCAAAATGAAGCCAAACAACCGTTTCTATTGTTTTTGTCGCCCCCTTACTTTCCATAGCGTAGAAAACCCCGAAACCAAAAATCGGATATGTGGGAACAGCGTGACATTAGCAGCGACCGCACCTCGGATTGAACGTCCCCATCGACATGTTGAATCATCAGTGAGATATGCAGAGAAAACAACGCTGGCAGTGTGTAACACACCGGGAAAAAGGGCTTGGGTTGTTCTCTGCGGCCGATTGTGCGTCCCGGCTGTTTCTGGTCCGCAACAAAGCCGCTATGGATCGCTGTTTTTCTGATTCAGATCTGGGGAATTTGGAGGTCATGTCCGCACTCGATGGGTTCCGTCGCGCTCCTCCGGCAGCACCAGAACAGTTTATGTGGAGTTCAGCACACAGAATTCCTGCTTGAGGGATGGACGCCATCAGGGCGGGCCGACGCCATGGGGGTTTGTTTAGTCTGCAGACGAGTTTGAGCAGATGGTTTGTGTCAAGTGGCATCCACAAGATGGCCTGAATCAAGGATTTTCCCAACAAAATATTAACCGTTCTGTTGGGCAGACTGTTGAATTTATTCCTTACTAGGAAAAAACTCATCCCGGGGTCTTACAAGAAGAGGTTTATCCCCTGGTTCAGAGCAAGAGTCATACTATTTTAATCATTTTGTGTAATTTTACAGTGCATTAGCTGTAATTAAACTACAGTGCCGGGGCCCAGTGATTTGTGGATGGCTTTTGCCCCAGATTTCGTCTGTCAGGTTGCATAAATTCTACCTCTGAACTGTTTAATTACGGTTTCTGCCCAAGGGCAGCAGCCATGGACCGTCCGCAGGGCTGCTAAATCATCTGCAAGATTTTAAGGTTAGAAAAAATGTCGAGGCGGGGCTGCCGGCGAGGAAGAAAATCAAACATTTATCCAGAGTGAAGCGGAGTCTACAGTACCGTCGGCCGCAGTTTGACAAACAGTGAGATAGTCATCTGCATTTCCCATTTATCTACATTAGCACACAATATGTGTCAGGTGTAACTGCTCACACGCCATCACTCACACGTTTGAACCCTGGCCTCTGCACGGTCTGTCTGCTTTCCTGCCTCACCACCTGTTATCCTTTTGTGCTCTGCATGAGGGATGTGCCACTCCTCATAGAGAACGAATGAAAGGCGCTGCCTAGGTGGTTGCTCGTGCACATCTCTCCGCCCCCCCCCCTCTTTTGACCCGCCAGCCATCACGCCTGCGTGTATGAAGCTGACGATTATTTCCACCTGTTGATTGCTGCTGTTCTTTTGCGAGAGTTTCTCATCCCGATATTGTTCCGTGCGCTCTGCCTCGATGCTTTCATGGGAGTTGCTGGAGCTTTTCTCCGAGGTCACCACACAAGAGGCACCCTGTCCAGGGCTGAATGAATTCCCTTCTTTCTTTCTGTTCTGTTATAACAGCTCAACTTTGATCTCGATAACGACGGCAGAAAAATGTCATTTGTCTGAATATGCTCCCTGTTGTGATGAGCATAACCGTCACTCTCCAGATATCAGCGTTGCTCCAGTTGAGCTGCTCATCTGCTGCAATTACAGCACCTTGAATCACCGCTGCTGCTGCACAAGGGAGGAAAAAAGCAACATGCAAGGGCCACATGTTCATGGGGGTTTGTATTTGAGCACAAACCTGCAGATGTGGAACACTAAGTGGCCATTATCCAGCCAAAGAGAAGGAAAACTGCAGCCTGGCCAGCTCCTGTGCTGCTGTTGAGATATCAAAAGAGCAGAATAGAAGAAAATGACCTGTGCTCCTGGTGAGAAATAACACAAAAATGAGGGGGTGGGAGTCTCGCACTTCCTTTTTCAGGATGTATTTGTGTTTTATTGAGAATTAAATTGAAGTGGAGTGCAAGGAGAGGAAGAGTTTGAAATGTGGGGAGAGGAGGAAAGGCAGGCAGAAGAGAGAGATAAGGGCTGAGAGGCTTAGAGACAGGAAGACAGCAGAATGAGGAGGAAGCACGGAGGCTGGGAAAGTGGTGCAGGGATGCTGAATCAGAAGAGGAGAGATGCTGCGATAAGTAGTGTGCAGAGGAAGTGGGCCTGTCGAGATAAAGACAAACTTAGAGGGAGACGCAGATTAGAGGCCGGCGCGACAATTTTGAGGAACGAAGGAGGAGGAAGGAAGAGCAAACCGAGTGATGGAGAACGAGAGTGATGGAGAAAGAGAGGGAGAGGCCACAGAAGTGCGTTCCTGGTGCCAAGCAGGGGAAGTGCCAGCCGTCGTCATGGGAACCGGCAAAGCCAAAAATAAAGGAGCCCGGTCAAGGAGGCCAAGCTGACTTCAGGAAATAATATCTGGTGCATTGCTCGCCATTAGCAACAAGATCCATCATGTGTTTTTCTTCCCTAAATCCCACATGTGGGAGAGATTAGAGAGGGAAAAAAATACCATTTAGGAAATACAACCTGTAGTACATGTCTGCTCTTTTGCTGATTGCCCTGACATTTTAGGGACAGATGGTGGAAGCGGGCGCTATAGCAGAAGGTCAACGACTAGCGTGAGAGGGTCAGCTCGCTAATGTGCTGACTAAAACGCTGGCACTCAGCACACTTTATTTTAATACTAAAACCGCTTTCAACTGTCCTTTCCCCTGCCGTCTTTCAGGTTTTCCCTTCTGAAAATTGTGAATTGTGCGTCCAGCTTTCGTCTGCAGCGGTTCCAAATGTCCGTTCTTCACAGTTTCCGTCTGCAGCTGTTGCTTCACCCATTGACGGATCCATCCTTCCATCTCCTTCTTACACTCAGCAACATCCACGTACAGCAGCATCTTCTTCCAGCAGGCTCTGAATTATAATGTGCCTGAAAAGGAACGCCGTCTCCAGCTCTAGCTTTGATGTGGAGGATGACTGGAACTGTAGAATTATGTACAGCCAGCCGGTAAAACAGAAAACAGAAAAGACTCATCGACAGGTGACGTGGCTCCAGCTTGGCTCCTAATGGAAGGAGATTCGGGGGAGAGCTGAAAGGTCAGTCCTCATGTGCTCAGTTCCCTTTCGGGAATCGACACGTAGAAGCTGGAAAATTCCTGTAGCTTTAGCCAAGAGCGTGTGAATGAAAGAGGCTCCTCTCAACTGCAGGGGCCACTTCACCGGTAGCTTCGGCCGTCGGTGCGCTAATATTTGCCTGAATGTAATAAACATCGTAAAGTGTTCCGAGGAATCAGACAATAAAGGCTCCACGGCTCCATTCATCAAGTCCATTTAGCAGTCTGAATGTCCGAGCTGCCGATACAAATATGAGCGCTAAAACCAGCCGCACGCAGAAACTGGTCGTCTCTTCTGAAACCCCCTAAATCCTGAGTGGAATGTCTGCCGGCACGCCGTGGTCACAACACAGCAACATTTGAGGAACAGAAACCACATTTCTGCCAAATCCATCCAAATCCATGATACTGCAGCACTTAAGCCTGAGTAGATTGGAATCCAGCTAACTTTTGCAGGCTAAACCATAATTGGGTGCAGGTACAGCTAAATGAACCGACTCTTTGAAGAGTTCAGAAGTACAGAAAATGGAACGCTGGGGCGTTTGAAGCTAACTTGGGGCTAACGTGGGGAAACAGAAATCAAACTGTCGAGCAAATGGCTGGAGAGACGTTTGCAAAGGTCAGGTCGACTCCCAGATGAGAGCGTTGATCGGCTGTATCGAAGCTCATTAGTTACCATTTACAGCGATGACATCACCAGGGATCAATTGTACCAACCCACTGAATAAATGCAGAAAGTGACCAACAGGAGCAGAATGAGGCATCAAGGAGAATCAATTACATGGAAGAAAATGGGAAATTCCGACTTTTGTCCGGCTCATTATGGTCTGTCGCTCATGCTCAACATCGTCCAATTGATCACAAAGTCGAGTAGGCCCTCAGCCTCTCACACACCTGTCTGTGGGTGTGCACGTGTGGGTGTACGTGCGTGTGCAAAGAGAACGAGGCGTTCTTGCATGCTGTGACTTGTCCTGCTCAGATTCAGACAGCAGTCAGGGACCCTGTGGCCTCCCAGCAGTGCAGCATGACGCAGCTACTCACTCTGCTCACACACACACACACACACACACACACACACACACACACACACACACTGGCACAGTCATCTTCAGCCCAGTGGGTTCTCACCAGAAGTAGGACAGATGAAAGAGAAAGAGGGCAAACATTTTAGAAAAAGTAGCAAAAAACCCCTCACAAGCAAAAAAAAAGGAGATGGCAGATGAAAGGATGAAAGAACTAAAGAGTGAGGAAAACAAGAATCAGATAAACAGAGAGGAGCAGACGCAGATTTGAGAGAGGCAGCACACATTGCGTGATCTGTTCTCCGTTGTGGTGCCGGTGGAGTTGCTGAGTATTTTTTGGAAACTAGGTCATTGTTCCTCCCACTCAGCCTGTCTGATCCGGCACATAGCCCAGCTTTTTCCTCTCTCTGTTTTGTTTTTTTTAACCAACTAAGCACGTCTCTCGTCTCATCGTTCTGGGGAGGGCGAGCAGGGAGGCAGCACGGACTCAAAGTCAGGCACTTCACACACGCGGCTGCACACGCACACAAACACGTATGATCGGAGACGTACAAATCGCTGCTGCGCCGCCTGATCCAACCGGAGGCGCGTCTGAGATGTGTCCAATATGTCCAGCAGCGCTCCTCTCTCCTCCTCCTCCTCCTCCTCCTCCTCTCTCCTCCTCCTCCTCCTCTCTCCTCTCTCCTCCTCCTCCTCCTCCTCTCTCCTCTCTCCTCCTCCTCCTCCTCCTCTCTCCTCCTCCTCTCCTCCTCCTCTCTCCTCTCTCCCTCCTCCTCCTCCTCCTCTCTCCTCTCTCCTCCTCCTCCTCCTCCTCCTCCTCTCTCCTCTCTTCCTCCTCCTCCTCCTCCTCTCTCCTCCTCCTCCTCCTCCTCCTCCTCCTCCTCTCTCCTCTCCTCCTCCTCTCCTCCTCCTCATCTCTCCTCCTCCTCCTCCTCCTCCTCTCTCCTCCTCCTCCTCCGCCTCCTCCTCCTCCTTCTGCTGCTAATGGCCTCGCACTGACAGATGAGCTTAGAGGCTTTTAAATATTCAGCCTGTGCATATTGACCGGGCTCAGATTGAATTATACAGTCATTTATTCATCACTCATTTCACACGAGAAGGCGTGACGCACTGCCCTCGTGACACACACTCACTCGCACGCACACACACACAGACACACACACACACACACACGCGAGCTGCAGGTAGAGCAGACGGAGCAGAGAAGCTGAGGCTCTGCTATCCAGGATGACTAATCATTCCTCACTGTGCCAGCAAAGAAGCAGCTCCATGAGATGAGATGGGGGGTAGGAAGGGTGCCAAAGTGTCAAAACGAAAATAAGAAAGACAAGTCTGAACTCTCATGTGTGACACACGAGTCTGGTCCTGCTCGCGGTTTCTACCTGTTCATAGCAGGTCCTTCATTGGGTGTTCCTATCTCCAGTTTGGTCTTTGGGTGATGAACCTGTCCACTCAATCCTGTGCTTCCACCAGAACCAATAAAGCCAAAGCCGATTATTGACGGTGCGTTCCAGTCCCAACCAGATCTGGAAACCTTTAGGTGCTCCCAAAATGGTGCTAGACCCCCTCCAGGCCCATTCACCAGCCAGGTTAGATGTTAGCAGACGTGAATGAAAAAGCAGAGAGGGTCTGGGCAGGGGCGGACGGAAAATGAAGATGGAGATGAGTAAAAGAAGGTGCCTGAGTCACCGTCTGGAGTCATCCTGTCTGGTGGGGGGTGGGGGGGGTTTGGTCTGCTGACAGTGTGGCCAACGCTCGCCTGCTGTCTGTGTGACGGTTGAGTCAACTTGCGTGGAAGCCTTTTCGCTCAGGGGGCTGAACTGCCGGGCCCAGACGTGCCCTCGCAGCGTTTACCCGCACTAACGAGGCCAGCTCAGCCCCGTCTGGGAGCGCTCAGAGACGTCCGGCTCTGTCTCATTAGGTCAGCGTCACACGCGCCGCCGCGAATGCTTCGTAGTTGAGTCAACGCCGTCGTCGGACAGTTCATCACGGCGCCGCCGCCGCTGTTACTTGGGCAGTGTATCAGCGCAGAAGTTGATATTGTTGATATGGTCCTAATTTGTGAGGCTCCACATCTCCTCCCTCTGGGTCGGCCCTGGTGGGTTTGCTGTGCCCCTTGAACCCTCAGTATGTAGGTGAGGGTTCAGGGCTCCAACTGGAACAGCCTAGCTCTTCCAAGTCCACACAAGTCACGTAGGATGCCAGTTTTACATACATCCCATTAACTGACCTGCAAAAGAGAGGAGAAGAGAAGAAAGCCGCAGATGATTGAGTGGGGAGGAAAAGATCAAAACGGGGGCTGAAAAAATAAAATGAGAATGAAAAGGTGGCAGATAAATAAGACAAGTGGCGCTGAAGAGGGGTTAGAGGTGTGTTCATCCGTCAGGCTAATTTCACGCAAAACTTCTGAAAGAGCGGGGAGCGGCTTCCATCAGTCAGTTTGAGGTGGATCAATAGCGTTCCTTAATAGATTCAGCAGAAAAACCGGGAAGGAGCCTTTCAGCGATTGTCCGAGCGCCGTCGGGTGAGTTGTTGTCCTGTAGCTGCGGATAATGCTGGCAATATTTCATGCTTTCATCCAAAAATGAAAGCAAAGAAATGCAGCCCTCACTTTTGTGCTGGTCTCAATAATGGACATAAAACCTCAGTAGGAGCCTCGTGTGCGGGCATCATTAGAGGTTCAGCATTTCTGGGAAGATGTGTTGAGCTGATGTTCCCAGAAACACTTAAGAAACTTTTGAACCGTACGTTGCGTCAGTGATACTGTCCCGCCGTCATTACTGACTAAATGTGTTATTACTGTTATTCATAACAGGAGTCATTCACGCTAGCACCTTATTAGACAATTAAAATAACCTTTTCCTTTGACCTGGGCTCTGTTAATGTTGGATTAGAAAAGGGCTTTAATTATACGATTCATTATGACAAAGAAAGCCAAAGTGACTGATTCATTTGTATTTTTAGGATGACTCCGCTTTAGCCACACCAAAGTTTGTTTGAAACGAAAGTGAAGTTTTAAACCTTCCTCACCTTTACACAATGGATTTTGTAATAAAAGCAGCTGATAACAATAGTAAAGCAGCTTTTATGAGAAGTGATGGATGTCATAAACTTGTATTTCTCACGTACGAATACAAAACTACGACCTTTGTTAAGTTGAATATTGTTAATCTAACGTTAGCTTGAATGTGGTTGCTGCACCATTTGGCCCCCCACTTCAGGCCACAGAAAGCTTTTACCGCTTCTCCCATTATGGACAAACCATTGAAGAACTGAATTAGGTTCATCCAATCCTTTGAGTGCACGTTCAGTGCACGTACAGTGCATGTGCAGCGATAGCATTGTTGGGTGCAGCCACCTGGATGCTAATGGAGTCTTCCTGCTTGAAAACACCTGTTGCATTACCAAGCCTAATTATTTCCACTTAACAATTCAATACCTTATTATTGTGTGTGTGTGTGTGTGTGTGTGTGTGTGTGTGTGTGTGTGTGTGTGTGTGTGTCGGAAAGAGAGGGAAACTCGGTTTAAGAGAATGATGAAAACAAGGCGATGCACAATATTTCTTCACATACGATGAATTAGTGCAAGAGGACAGCAAAAAGAGAATAAAAATGAATATAGAGCAAATTGATGCTAGATGGACAGCACACACACAAACGTGCACACATGTGCACGCACACTCGCACGTGCACGACTGCTAATCTGTCAGAGCAACAAAAGGAGCCAAGCCAGGGCTGCATTTGCATGACAAACTGGCCCCGCTAGGTTGATTGAAGAGAAAACAATTTTAGGAGACAGGCTGACTGTGTGGTACGGTGCCTGCCACCTCTGGGTGGGCCTCAGGATCCATAATATGGGTGTGTGTGTGTGTGTGTGGTGTGTGTGTGTGTGTGTGTGTGTGTGTGTGTGTGTGTGTGTGTGTGTGTGTGTGCCTGGTTGTTTGTTCTGTAAGCGTCTTGATGGGGAAGGCAGGATTTGGTGGAAGCAGAAAAATAGGCTTCATCTTGTTGTATGTCGCTGTGTTGTGTTAGTCGCTTCCTTTAGGAGTCACAACGTTCACGGACATGCTCACGATAACCTGGAAGCACAATCGCACCACTGAGTTGTTCACAAACAGGCTCCTGGGTGGCAGCAACCAAGAGGAACTTAGCATGGCAAAGTATTTTTGGCACGACGTGGCGTCCAAGGCTGCTCCATGGACAAGTTCCCTGACACGTAAAGTTGTCAATGCTGTGGATTTAGCCGAGGCTGCTGCCTCACTGGCTAACTAATGTGCAGATTGTTGTGGTGTGACGTAAAAGGCCGGTAAACCAACACAAATCGCCGCCTAGTGGGGGGATAGTGGATTGACTCCGCCCATAATCCAACTACCAAACTGCTTTTTGGACAGAAAGTCTGGTTGCATAAATTATTCACACCATTCGAGTGTGTGTGTGTGTGGTGTGTGTGTGTGTGTGTGTGTGTGTGTTGTGCTCGCCTCGTTGCTGTTGTCAGCCTAATCTGAACCAATCATCACTGCAAAACCTTGTCTGGGTGAAAACACACGCACACACACACACACACACACACACACCTGATGAAAGGTTGCTAATATAGATACGTTGTCCTCCTCTTTGAATGTCAAACTGGGCCAACAGGAATGGGCTGACCTAATCCCAGGTGAGTCAGAGTCCTTTTCAGCTGTATCCTCATGACTTTTGGGCTTTACCTCTACCTGCCGTGGCTGCAGGCAGGGTTTGGCGGGATCTGGTTGGTGGTTCTGACGTTTATAAAAACCAGCGAAACCATGAGGACCTGATATTTACTAACCCAGAATAAACTGGGCGCCACATGTAACAGGTGGACGAAAATCCAGAAACAAACTTGGAAAAAAACAACTACAAACACTCACTTTTTGCTTGGTGAATTCGGATTTATCCGTCTTTGTTCATACCAATGACACTCACCTGGCCACGCCCCTTCAGGCACACCTGAAAGCCACGCCCCCTCTCTCCGCCATTTCTCCATTCCTCTCTCTGCTTTCTTCCTCCCCCGGCGCTGTTGACAGCTTCCATCCCATGGAAAACAAATACATCCTTGACCGGCTCTGGAGGCATCTTCACATTTATTTCGCCTCCATCGTAGAATGAGCGCGTCCGTGTTCACATCAGCTGAACTGTCGCGTTGAGAGCAGAGGGAACCGGGAATGTTTGACATTGAAGCATCACAACAAACCAGTTAGGTTAGAAGTGTCAATGTGTGTGTGTGTGTGTGTGTGTGTGTGTGATTAGTTCTAGGTGAGGGCCGGGAGTCCTGCTGGTGACAGGTTTATTAAATATCTCAGGGCCCACAGTGGACGGGGCACAGAGGGAAACCCCCACTGCTCGTGTAATTAATGTGGCCACTCAATGGTTGTGTGTTGTGTGTGTGTGGAGGGACTAGGTGCTGTTCTCAGGACGGTGACGGGACAGGACTTTCCCGCTGAGTGAGAGAAAAGACGGAGAGATAAATGAGAGATGAGGATGGACAGAGAGGAGGAGGAGGAGGAGATTAAAAGAACCCTCCAAAGACTCAAAAACAAAGCAGCTTTGATTGATGACCTGAGTCTTTTAAGGGAAATCAAACTGATCAATGGCAGGAAGGTTCTAAAGAGCTGCTGACATCAATTAGAGCAAATGAACCGGGTCCACTTGAGAGTAGAGGAACCTCGTCACTCTGTCGCTGAATATTCTAATGTTGTGATCAATAGAGGTTCTACACGTGCAGGTGTGCACAAGCTATGGAGGTGCGGAGCTTCCAGGCAGCTTCATCTGCACGTTCAGTCGTTAAAACAAAATCATGACTTCATCCGGCTCCACAGAGGCTGCGTGAGGCCCTCTAATCATCTTTCAGATGAGCTTTTCGAACATTTGTCACTAAATTCCTTCTTTTGTCTAATTTGGTGGTAAACAGTGGTGATTAAAGGCCCCTGTTAAGTTCTTTGGAGGATTAGTGGTGCTGGAAAATTATCTCAGGCTGCGATTTCTTCCTTCAAAATGAGGTTTTGTTCCGGCCGTGCGTGTTTACTTGTTTGCGGCAGGATTGTGCCAAATCCACCAAACTTGGTGGGAGGAGGAAGATCCAGATCTGCTCCAGAGCCGCTCCAACGTGTCCTTGTTGCTGTCAGTTCCCAGAGCTGCCGGGAAAAAGTGTCTGAACACCCCCCGACCTTCCCCTCAGGGTCAGAACTCCACCGCGGGCATTGATTATCCCTGTAGATCAATGAAAATCCTGCATTGATCGATGAGAGAAAGGTTATTTATTGTGTGTTTATGATCTCAGTGAGGCGGTCTGACAGATTTACTCTGAGTTGTTTCCCTCACATCTTTATTCTAGCATATAAACGTGCTCTTCCAGGACATGAGAGACGCCGGAGGGACAAAGAGCATGTCCGGTCCTCAGTGAAGACAGGAAACGTAGAGGTAGCAGAGGGGAGAGCTTGATTAGCTGCTCGGAAAATCACACATGACAGGAAGTGGATGGCAGGAAAGCAGACGGAAAACGAAATGATGACACGGGCGGCTCTCCCACCTGCACCGAGAGACCGTCTCGCCTCAAACCAATCACTCTCTGAGGGAGCAGCCTCTCACTGGGTGTCACTGGGCAGACAACAAGCACACACACACACACACACACATACACGCTCTCTCTCTGTCAGGCCTCTTGGATTAAATCAACTTCCAAATCATTTTCCAGAACACTGGCAAATGTCTCCAGTTCTGTGATGGTGACTGATCTCTGAGCAGATCCAGCTCACCTCCTCTGCGTCTGGTTTCTGCATGAGCCAACAGGAAGAGGGATGTCGGTACTTTAGCCTGCGCAAAATAGGAAAACACACGCCGCGGGTAGCGCTGATGGCGGTGCTGGGTCACCGTGCTCTCCGTGTCATCAGTCAGAACACGAAAACAACCCGTGTTTGCCTCTGTTGCTGCAGAAGGAGAAGTGTTAGGAGAAGTGTTAGCCTCCCCAAAAGACAGATCTAACAATGCATCAATGAGTTTAATCAGCAGCCGGTGACTTGCAGTTCAGATGCACAGGAGAAAGATCGGAAACTCCTGCTCGGATATCTTACTTTCTAGTCCAGATGTTGGAATTCCCAGACATTGAAGATGAACATTTGATCTTTTTGAGGACACAGAAGTGTAGAAAGCTGAGTCAGTGCCTAGATATTGTTTGATTGATTGGCAAATGTGCTAGCCTGGTTTAGCCCTCCCCTTCGGTCCAGAACGCTGGTTCTGATTTCAACCGTCTCTGTAGGTGACACATATCAGATTGTCTGTGATCCTTTGTGATCTGGGGTCTTAAAATCCAATAATCTCAGAAGGTGCTGTGTATTCTGATGTAATAGGGTGCTCCTGTGTTTCATATCCAGACACCAATAAGGGAAAAGCCATCAGATCATCTTCAGGATCTGGCCCGACATGACAGCATCTGTCATTCCTGTTGTACGGAGATACAGATCTTGTAATCAACATTTTTGCCGCCCTGTCAGGCATTTTATCCACCACAGGTCACACGGCTCCCGACTGGGGCCGTGCTAATGTTGCATTGGAGCCTAGCCTTCGGTTTTAGCACCTCAGCAGTGAACGTCATGGTTACAAGCTGTTGTGGGGTGCGCGCCTGTAGTGCTGCTTCCCAGTACTGTAAGAGGGAGACGGGAGGAGGCGGAACCTGCTGTGAGCAGGGACGTTTGTTGGCTCCGCTCCACAGTCTGGCTGCAACATCATGGAATCGCGATGAGGCAGACTGTTGGGAGCACTGGGTGCATTGGCACAGCCTGTTACAGGCTAACGGGAGGCTAAATAAGCTATACAGTATGATAACCTATACATTCATGAAGGAGCAGCTCGATGAGTCCATGCTGCATTAGCCCACCAGCCATGCTAACCTGGAGTGTGCAAAGATCCGCCAGCATGTTAGCAAGTCCAGGGCAGCCGAGCGTCTGTCAGCTCCTAACAAAATGTCCTCAGCTAATGTAATGTTTTTATCATATTACCCTATATTGGAGTTACATGGCTTTATATGACATAGCGTGTGGGCCAGAGAGGAAGAGGATGTCAGCGATGACGCTCGTGATGGAGGCTCGCGTTGCTTTCTTGGGTTCTATGAGGTTACACATTAAAGAGTAAAGAGGCCAACTAGAAACACGAGAAATAAAACTGTCAGCAGTGGTGGCATCTCCAACATCTGCCAATATGTGTGAGGAAGAAACCCAGAGCAGGAGGAGCTCATGACAGGGATGATCGCAGGCTGACAAACACATGACACACCAGGGTAAATACCACGTACATGTGGCAGTCAGGTGACACACTTCCTGGTTCAGAGCATCTCACTTCCTGTTGGAATATCAGCAGGATATCTTTTTGGTTTTTGCTTAAACATTAAAGAATAGATTATCAAAACGGTGCATTTTAATGCGACTTGTAAAGTAAACCTACCTAAGTGCTGCAATTAAGTGCAATTATGTGGGTGTTTAGTACAGCAGTGATGGCATTGCTTGTTATTTAGCATAGCAGCTATTTAAAGAGATTTTCACATTTCCTCACTAAAGTATTAAAGATATTCCTGTTTTACACACTCACACACACACAGACACACGCACAGACACACACCCAGACACATGACTAACCATTTAGCAGCATCACAATGGATATTGGCTAACCAGTGTCTGGGAGGAACACAACCATTTCACTTTGTCTTTTGTTGCATTGGACTTCTTTTAAATCAGGAGCTTCAGTTCTGCATCGTTCTGTGGTGACATTGGACAACGTGTTCAATGTTCCAGTGACAGCAGTGATGGAGGTGTAGGTTAGGGCAGGAAAGAAAGGGGGGAAAGACAAACTCCGCAGATGTCATAGTATCATCAATAGCATCTTCACTTCCTGGTTGCTCATGCGGCAGTAGCACCCAAAGCTTTTACCTAATATTTAAATCTTAAATGTCATTCTTGGGGGGGGGTGTCTTGAAAAGTCTTAAATGTTAGTGAACAAACGCTGCAGGAGCCCTGGAGTGAAGTTTCCACAGATGAAATACCAGAAAGTACCTGTGAGTCTTTAAAGACTCCACCTTTACCTGCGTGCATGAGTGTGTGTGTGAGTGTGTGTGAGTGTGTGTGTGAGTAACAGGAGGCTGTAACCTGCACGGAGCACGCTCTGTAATCAGTGCACTTTATGAGTGTGTAAACTCTGTCTCTCATCCTATCTTTCCTTCACTTTTACAGCAACATTTACAGCCTGTCTGTCTCACTGGCTGTGTGGTTATTGCTGTCTGCTTTAGCACTCTTATCATTGTTGTGAGGGAAGTACCTGACAGAACACACACACACACACACCTTGCTCTCCTATCAGATTTCTCCCCCTTTCTTTCGCCTCCTCTCTCCGCTGTGCTCCGTCCTTCCTCTGACTGCGTCAGGGCGTCGGTGTTGCGTCTGCAGCTCGCCACGCTGTGTGCCAGTTCAGAAGATTGGCATTAAAGCCAGACATGAGCTCATCGGCCCAGCTGGGCAGACAGCCCATTACAATGCTCAGCAGGGCCCTACCGCAGGGGTGAAAAGAGCTCAATACCTGCTGATTATCTAGTCTAGTCTGTCCCTCTCTCCCTGAGTCACTTGCTTTTTCTTTTCCTCCTTCTTTGCTCTTTTCTTCTGTCATCTGCTCACACTCATTCAGTCAGCCAGGTATTCTTTACTTCAGGCTCCGTCTATCTCTCCTTTGATCTGTTATATTTAATCTCTATTACTTTCAGTCCAGGCTAAACTGTTGCAACTGTCTGTTATCTTTCTTTACCTTCCATCACACACACACACACACACACACGAGTGCACACCTTCTTTTTTTTCATGTCAAAATCACTCCCCCCGCACTCTTATGGCTGCAGGCACCGCTGCAATGACACCGTAGCTCTCACTGTGTGTGTGTGTGTGTGTTTGTGTGTGTAAGTGTGTGAGTCTAAATGACAGGAATGGGAAACCAGACAGCTGGGTGGTGCACCTGCACGGACAGGATGTGACACGGCGCTGCAGTCAGACAAGGGCAGCACGCCTCTGCCAGACGGTTTATTGAATGCAACTCTGGCCGTTTCTGTTGCGTCGCACTCAGCCGAGGGTGCAGAGCCGCCATTAATGCCTGAGCAAACACGCACTTTCTCTGTCTCGCTCTGCAGCTTTGTCAGCCGGTGAGGTGCATTGTGGCTTAACTCATGGGTCCCATTCATCCTTGAGTCATATCCTTCCTTTGTTTTGACATTTGGAATTCAGCAACACTGGCAGCTCAGTGGAGTCAGCGAGCGAGGTTAATAGTCCAACTGGAAATATTTTGAGGAGTCAAAATGGATCTTTGTGATTTGCAGTGGAGACTGAAGCTGCAGGAGGATATAATCAGTATTTGTGGCCTCTTACCTCCATTTGTACGTCTGACTCCACCTGATGGTAACAAACCGATCCAGTGGAGTTAGCACAGTAGCATCAGAACCACTATGCCTCCATATTTGTCCTGCTTTATCCAAAAGGATTGTGCATAGCTGTCATGACCATCCGGGTGCCAGGGGGCAGTGTACAGAAACCTCATGCCGTGTGGACTGTGTGAGCATGGTAACAGCTGGACTCGGGAAATGTGAGCCTAGAGTTTGTACAATGGCTGGAAGCAGTGCGTCACCCGGCTGTAATTAAATCCGTAGCCATGATAAGTTCTTTTTAAGCATGCTGTGCCAGCTTATCTGCCACAGGAAACACACTCTACCTGACCATTGTCCTCTTTGCTCTATGATGCCCCCTCAGGTGCAGCTCTGCCATTCTGTTACCAGGCAGAGTAAAGAGGCAGGTGCCTCAATGATTTTGAATGCCTTTTTATGGCTAATGATCAGTAACACACACGAGGAATAAATAAGGAAACCACAGTCCTGTGATTGTGCATAATGTGTTTTTTTTCCAATTAATCACAAGATGGCAGAAACACGCCATGTTGAGATGAGTTACTCCACCCATGTAGAGTTGCACTTCCATAAAGCCTTGAAAGAACAAATTAAAACAAGCCAGACAAAGTAGGCGCACCCAAAGATATCTTGGCTTTTGTTGTGCTGTTCCTGCTCCCGAGACAGTTTATTAAATCCATGCCTGCATAATAATGATGAATTCATCTGGGTGGTGTTCAGATTTAGAAAAAAAAGTCTAGAATAGGATCTCTTGTTGTGTTCCAAATCAAATTAATGCGTAAAATACAAGATTTAAAAATGCTGGTTTCCCACATTTCTGGGATGATGCGTGCCATCCTTGAAAAACCAAAGTATTACAGAAGTGTTAGACCACAAAAGCTTGTCTTTGTACAGATGTGTCCATTGTATCTTTCTTTAATTAAAATGCTCCAAGGCTCAAAATTATTGTGTGAAAACTCTGCTTTGTCGTGTACTTTGATTAAATTGAGCTGTAACTGAACATTAAACCTTTTCAGAAGCATATTTTAGAAACTTCCATGCAGCCGAGGAAAGACTGGAGCAGACCTCAGAATAGTGCCTCCCTCAGACTTTCACATCTGTATTTGGGCTGGTGCTTGAAATAGGTCTAGTCCTGGCTGCCCCACAAGATGGCGCTATGGAGTAGCGTCTACCGGCAGAATCCAAGCTCAAATGGTGCAGCTCTGGGGTGTTCAGGGAGGGGAGGGAGGGTTGGACCTCTTCTCTGAGGTCTGAGCTGTTCTGCCTGTTTCAGTGTGGGCCTGAGCGCTGATGCATCTGGTGATGCGTTTATGGGCCAGCCGCAAACGTCTGATTATTGATCAGCATTTGCGAGTTATGTGGACACATGCAGGAGTAGCTTCCTGTGGCTCTAAATAAAGAACAATTACATCACCTGTGCAGAGAAGGAAATGTCCTGTCTTGATCTGCGCAGTGTGACCCTCTCTTCCTTTACACGGTCAGTCTGTCGGATCTCTACGATGCAACACGAATGCATCACGACTTGATGAACTCTGGAACAGGCACCAAAGTCCTGAGTGAGCAGGGAAGCCTGTGAAAAGTTCCTAAAATAGACACGCGTGCGCTCGTGCCGGGCGTGATAAACCTATCAACCTAAAGTTGGTATTCCTCAAATACACGATGAAGCAGACTTTCCCCGAGAGAGAGACACAGACGGGCTCAGTGTGTGTGTGAGAGTGAGAGAGAGAGAGAGAGAGAGAGAGAGAGTGTGTGAGTGTGTGAGTGTGCAATGCAGTCATGGGGGGGATGGTACGAGAGCTAGTAGAGTGCATTTGATATTCAGCCGTGCCTAGTATTTATCTGTCTGCTGGCTGTCTGGTCTGGTCTGGCCTGTTAGTGGTGTCACCCTGAGCTCCCTTGGGGACTGAATTGACGCTCCAGACAGACTGTGTGTGTGTGTGTGTGTGTGTGTGTGTGTGTGTGTGTGTGGATGGAGGTGGGTTGCGAGAATCAATGTTGGTTTGGGTCCGTCTGAATATGAGAGCTTGTCTCGGGTCCGCACGCCTGTCTGGAGTGTATTTATGTAGGCGTGAGGACACAAGAAAGCCTCGCGGCAGCGTGGCGAGGTCCTCTCCTCAGCCCTCCCGATTGATATCGAGGCTCTGGGTTGACAAGGCAACCGCCAATGCCTCAATTTGTTGCTTCAATAAAAATATGACAGCTGCCTGGTGTTTGTCAGTTGCGTCTGTCTTGCATCTGTTTTCTTCTTCTCCCGCTGCATCAGTCAGAATTCCGGGTGGATCACTGGACACCGTCATGGAAAATAGCTTGTGCATGAGTGGACGTGGCACCTTGGACTAAAGTCGCACTGAAACCCACAGTTCAGTCTGAGAGACTGTGATTACTCCTAATATTTTTGACAGTGTGAGACTGAAAACAACAAAAACGTTTAAAGCTTTCTGTCCCCCCCCCCCCCCTCCCCATGGTGGGCTGCAGTAAAGAAAGAAACCTCAAAGTTCTCATGTTAAGAAAATGCAGTGAAAAGCTCCTGGTTTGACAGCTGACCTCTCCTGGGTCGGGCCACCGCAGGGTGAGAACTCGATACAGTCGCACCACTTCTCAACTGAGGTGGTGCACAGTCTGACTGGAAATGACATCATCACCACCAGACAGCAGGGCCAGTATCTCAGGCTTCAGCATACTATTACTATTAATCAAGCAAATGCAACAGTTTCAAGAGAATCTGGACCCCCCCCCCCCCCACACACACACACAGCGTGTAAAACACTGGAGGGACTATCTTGTGGTTCCTGGGCTACAGTCTGGAAAGTTGCTGGTTTAGAGTGACATTCAGAGCTTCTCTCAGAACTGAACACCCTCGTTTATTTATAGACTGCAGACAGAGCTGTGTGTGTGTCTGCGTGTGTGCGTGTCGGGGGTGCACTGTTGGTTGGAGGAGGCATGTGTTCTGGTTGGGGGGGGATGCCTCTCTGCTGCACATGTGCCCCTCAGCCACAAGACTGGTGCAGAGGGTCACCTCAAGGTTAGCCCCTCCAAAAAGCTCTCTCCATTGGCTGTGGCCAACTCTAAAAGGGAGTGAAACTCAAAGAGCTCTCCCCACCCTCCCCAGATAGCACAGCAGACCAGCCAGCCCCGTCCCTGCCTGCCCCCCTCCCGCTCTCCCTTCCTCTGCTCTCCCACAGCCATTGTCAACCACGACCCGACCGTCTGCTAGCTTTCTGAGTCAGGTCAGCAGCTCCCCCACCTCCCACCCTCTGGAACCCAGACACTCATACATATCCAGGCTCAGACCAGTAACTCTCATCCCATTTGCAGTGCTGCCTTCAGGTGCTCTTGGTACAATGCCAGATTCAAGTTTTGTTTTCTAAAATGTGTCAGTACACTTTCAGAGGCCCACTGTTGACAACAGAAGCTTGTTCCCAAGTTATAGCTTTTCATGGTATAATTTGTAGTGCAAATAAATGTACAGGTGATGACTTTGATGGTTTTAAATGTGTTCCGTTGATTGTTTTAGCTGCTATACTAACTCCATATGTAGATGGGATGAAACAGGTGCAGCAGTCCAAGCTGTATAAATTGGAGCATTTAGGAATAGTCAGACAATTAAATCATTTGCATCTAATATATGCAAGGGCCTTCATGAATATTAACCACTGACACCAGACAGCACCACACCAGTGAGACTGGAACAAGAGGCCTGCATAAATAATGCTGTCTGCTAATAATATAAACACTTGCCTTTCACAACTTTAACTTTTCATCACTCTGCCTGCTGGGAAGTGCAGCGAACATAAGCTTTGAACAGATAACATGTTTTCATCCAAGTGTTCAAATTAAACCCATGCTTCCCAGTGCGCATCTCACCGGAGGGTTTAAAAATCGCATTGTTTTTCAGTTGTGTCCGAGTTACAAAGTTTATTTTTTTTTTCCTGTCCGCTCCTGAAGGCATCGTTTTTATTTCGCTGTCTGGCCCTCCCCCGGCGCGCTCTGATTGGCCGGAGCGGCTGTCAGTCGGCGTGGGGCGGGGCTTGAGCCCGCCGTGTCTGCCCTGCTCCAGTAGGGGAAGGACAGCTGCTCTCGGCGGCGAAGGAAGGAGCGGAAAAAATCCGTAGACCGCTTTAGACGCTGGTGATGGCTGCTTCCCCGAACCTCTGCTTACTTCACCGTCCGAGCCGCGTCCAGACAAACATGGCGTGAGAATAGGAGGAAAAAAAAAATTAGCTGTGGAGAAATAAGTGCGAAAGTGTCGGGAGTTACTCGTAGCGGCGGACTCGGCTGCCGCTGCCTGGAAGTTTTTCGTTGTTTTCCCGTCGTGGGGCCCCGACGGTGGCGGCGGCTCTCTCCACGGAGCGGTGTCCCGGTCTGCCCAGCCCCATGCAAAACCTAACGGCCCCTGGCGGCCCCGGCAACTCCAATGTCACCTGCTCCTGCAACTGCACCGCTTCCCAGCCACAGGGAATGGAGATATGTGAGTACGATCCCGACTTCAGCGCCTCATAAGCGGTTTTGTGTGCACCGGAGAAAAGACGGTCAAGTCAGACAAGTCCTAATGTGAGACAGCCGAACAGTAACTCGGCACCGGCTGCGTCCTTCGTGCCTCCCACGCTAACGTGGCGGTCCTTTATTTGACATGTATTGCCTGCATTTGGGCTGTGTTTTACTAACTTTGCAGGCTGCTCGCAGGGCGTCCGCGGCTGATGGTTGGAAGCCTTTGTTGTTTTACTTGGACTGAGAGTTTGAAGCAGACAGGATTAAATCATTGTTAATGTTGTGTCTGAGCTTCCAGAGTGCGCAAAGTAGTTAGAACAGTTGACTGTTGGAAAGATCACTGGAATGACATTCTGGTGCAGGTAATATCAGAGTCTTTTAACACTTGGACGTTTGCTGTATTCCTCAGTCTGTAAAGTTGACTGGAAGGCCCAGACGGTGCATTTGCTGCCAGGGATCACCACAGAGGGTTAAATAGTTCCCCTGTCAGCGCAGACAGGAAACGCTTGAATGGTATGTTATGTCTGTCTGCCTTCTGAGCAGCCCAGAAAGAAGCTATCATTATCAGCCCCGCCGTAACACTGCTGCCTGCTAGATCCACTGCAGATGTTCCTTTTTTTATGACTCCGGCCGAGGAAGACGCGCAGACGCGCAGACAGACTGCTGGAAATGCAGAGGGCGTCCAGACAGAGCCGGAGACATGTGCAGACACACAGACAGGCAGACCAAGACAAATAAACAGGAAGACAAGTACTGACAGATATATAAACAGAGACGCAGACAGACGCGGAGGGAGGCAGCGAGCGTGGCCGGCCCGGGCTGCCTCAGGTACGAAACCCGGGTCGGGTTCTGCTGACACCACCGTGTAAACCAAGAAGTGCGTGTAAGCGTTTGTCTGGGTGTACCGCCGTCGGTTTCTGTGAAACCGTTGGGGGGGGGGGGAGGAACACTTAGTCAGACGTGAAGTGCTGCAAGCAGAGAGCCAGCACACGCAGCCTAATTAGATAATCCAGTAACACCGACTCAGACTTCTGAACCCTGCTGGTAAACTCAGCCACAAAAGAAAGTTGGAGCGATCGCGTGGGTCGCCGCGCGCGCCGCGCTTTCACCTGACGCGTCTGAGTTCGCTGCAGAATGAGCGCCGGCCCGGTGTCGCTCACTGGACCTTTGGTGCTCTGAGAGTAGTGGGGGGGCAGGGTCCATTCAGCGGGCTTGAGACGGCCGTGTCTTTACTGTAGTGCCTGTCTGGGGTGAAAAGAGCTCTTGTTTGTTGCCCGTGTTGTCATGCAGACCCGGCAAGACTGAATAATGTAGCCCAAGCTTTGATGATTTCTCCGGCTGAAGAAAAGACCCCCCCCCCCCCCATCTCCCTGTCTATTTTTTTTTTTTAAGTGGAGCGGCGGCTGCGCTGGTGTGTTTCCTCTTTATTCAGACAGGGAGGGGAATTGAAAGGGAGCAGGAACGTGCAGACAGCGCGTCACGGCCAGGAATCGAACCTCTGCCTGCACGCTGGCGTCCACGTGCAGCCATTCCAAAGACCTGAAGCTGCTGCTGCTGCTGCTGCTGCTGCTGCTGGTTTTTGCTTCTTGATTTTTGGAGGAGGGCTAAAAAGAAACGCTCCTCAGGTCAAACAGCACGGGCCTTCTGGCCCGGCTACTCTGGGTTTGGGAAGTCCGTTTGCAGTTCAGGTGTTTGGCTTCCTGGTAATTAAAGCCGATAATGGACTGTTAGATCCATAGCCAGCGTTCCTCGGGCGACATGTTTAACCCACAGCACTCTTGTCCACACAGTTGTACTTCTCTGTGGAGGAGGCGTCCCCGCGGGCTGACGCTGCAGACGGGTTCTCGGCAAACACATTTATTTAGTCTTTTCCTCTAATATTGACACATTCTCCCTCGGGGCCTGTTTTTCTTAAACAAGTACGTTTTGAGTTGCATTTCAACGGAAGGAGGACGTCCCTTAAACATGTAGGTTTAAGGTTTAAATATGTAGGTTTAAGGGACGTCCTCCTTCTGTTGAAATACAATGTTGAAATGCATATTTCCACTGTCATCTAGGCGTCAGCGCCGTGGCTCTTTTTGTGTTTCAGAACAGTGAAGGGCCCAAGGTAAAAGGTGCCGGCGGTCAGGAAATGACTGAGGGGAGGTTGATGATTCAGAACTGGACTGAATTACTTTTATTCTTGGGAGTCAAAAGAGAAAAGCTCAATGCCAGGATCGGATGAATCACCGTGGCGTGCTGGAGCTTCTTTGAAATTGGGCACAACTTAAATGGATTTTTTTCTCTGGCAAGTTTGGGTGGATCATAAAAATGGCACACGCCCACTTAAGCTGCTTGAACTGCTGTTGGAAAAGTCTGAGCTCTGACCCAACCTTTGAGATTAAAGTCGAGGTTTTATGAAGTTGAAGTGGAAAAAACGACCTTGATGGGAGGCGGGGCGTTGGCCGCTGCACGAGACCACCAGCAGTAGGGAACTTTAGCACAAGCGATGGTTCTTTGCCCATGGAGGATGCTTCAGAATAGAGGATGATTGAAAAACCTTCACGTCACCCTTTCAAAATAAAAGCGCGGATGTTCCCAGCTGCGTGCTGCAGATGCAGGAATGCTGATTTGCCTTTGCGGTGTAACGCAGGGCCGCTCAGGAGGAGAGAGGCTGCTGATAAGATCACGTTTCCTGGTGTCAGTGGCAGCAGCACGGCGGTGTTTTGTGCAGCACGCCACAGCGTCTGGAGCTGAGACAATCAGCACCTGGGATTCTTTCTCACCAGTTGTATTGAGCGCTCTTTATGTGGGTCAGGTAAATTCAGCTGGTTTAAGCTCAGGCACAGCGATGCTAAACCAGTCCACCCATTATTGTCCCTTCCTCTGCCGATAAAGGCTCCTCTGATGTTTAAGCTCACACAAGGTCGCTATTCTGATGGAAAAACGAGCCCCAATTTCATCTTTTGAAGCAGATTTATTCAAATTAACAGATGGTTGGAAGCATCAGAAGGGTAATATTTACTGAAGCAGCTTCCTTATCTGAAGCACAGGAAGTGCTGTTGTCTTTCTGACTGTTTCAAACTGGGAAGAGGATGGATGTCACACTGCAGACGCGTGTCAATCAATACGCACCTCTGTGTCTCTCCAGCACATCTGTAGCATCTGCACATTTCTTCCGAGGCCACTCAAGCAATAAAAAAGGAGACTGAAGGAATACTGGTTCTCATCGATCCGGCCCTTTAGATGTACATCTAACAGTATACATGCACTTGCCCTCTGGGATGCGGCAGGTCCGCGTGTCAGAGGCTGGAGTGTGTGTGTGTGTGTCTGTCTGTGTGTGTGTCTGTGTGTGTGTGTGTGTGTGTGTGTGTGCAGCAGCCTGATCTGCACTCCCGTCCGTAAGCGTTGGTGTGTAGGTGGCAGCGGAGGTCATCTGTCAGCTACCTCGGTCCAAACGCGCACGCACACTTGTCGACTCGCCCACAGTCGCTCGCCCAATCGCGCGCTCATGCATTTACACCTAAATGTGCGGAGAGCTGACGCCAGGCTCGCTCATACGGAGCTCTTTGTTTGTTCAGAGGCTGCTTTTGCCTCTTTTTTTGGTTATTTTGTGGGTTGTTGAGTTGTAATGAATTTGTTTTATTACTGGTGACTGCTTGTAAATGAAAGATTGGGTGAATTCTGGGACCTTGGGGAGCGGCCTGACTGAGATAATCAAACAACGGCATCCATTTTTATTCTGGCTCCTAGACAGATTTCTTTTGTGATCACTGCTCCTATAATTAATTTCACAGGGAATTTCTACACTTGGTAAGTGTTTCTCAGCGGAGTCGTATTTAGTCTGCCACCTCTCCTCGGCTAACGAGTTGTATCCGTGAATAGCGGCGCTCGGCTCGCAGAGGTTAAAAAAGAGCTCCTTGTTTTATGTGGGGTCCAGGCCCAGACTGTTTTTACACCCTGGTGTTGACCTGCAGCTGCCCTCTGCTAGGCTACCGCCACCAAAATATCCAGAGTGTGGAGTTGTTCAGAGGCTGGGGGCAGGAATCACAGGGTGCCTCATGACTGTAGCAGCGCACCAAGGCTGGTGCTTCAAAACCTGTCTGGAAACAGAGCAGAACCGAGAGCGATCCTCTGAACCGAGCAATCACAGCTGCACGTTTTCTTTTTATTAACAACAGGCATTCTGTCAACAGGAAGAGCCTGATGTGCACGTGGGTTCACACGTTTGTTTTTCATGCCTGTCCTTGAGTTTACCTGGACTGGTCTTTTTTTCTGTCTGGGTCACAGAAGCCAAGGTGGGCGTAAACGTTGGGCTTAAACCCAGACGGGGTTTTTGTTGGTGTGTTATTCCTCTGAAGTCTTTTCAAACTAAAAGCACATACGTTTTATAGTATTCCCACGGGTCGGCGAAGCCAAATGACCTGAAGCAAAAATAAACAGAACACTGCTGGTAACGGATAAGATGTCTGCAAGTAGTCAAATTTGCTTTGCTCAGAGTCAATCCTCACGTTAAACAAAGCGTGAGAAATAACCTGATGAAGTTTCCTCTTAAAGACCGGCGGCTTCAGAGAGCCTCATTCCGTGAGAGGTTCTGCTTTTTTACGGTGTTTCCCACTTGGGCGTGTGGCGTTCTTCTGCACCGTGGCACCGAAAGATCTAAAAGTGAACCTTGTGTGCAGGCTGGATGCTGGTGGACGTCTGTCTGGGATGAACGCGTCTTTGTCTCGTTGGTGTAGCTGTTGTGACACGTTGTGTCGCGTTAGCGCAACCGAATGGGGATTTGTCACGGATTATTTCGGGTGTTTTTTTTTCTTCCCAATGCTTGACCATCGGTTTGTGTTTTTCTTCTCAATTGCGGCGCAGCTGTGCCGGGGTGTATTTTTGGAAACGCGTAAACAAACCTTGATGCGACAAATGCTGGGAAAGACGGGAGCCGGGCCGCTCTCCACCCAGTGGACGTCGGGCAGGGGATTTTCAAAAGTCCAAAGTGGGGAAAAGGTAGATCCCAGAGCACCCTCACCCCTGCAGACGCGGCGGCGTTCGCAACCCCGTCGCTGACTACTGGGACTCCCTTTGTGTCTAGTTTCTGCACCCCCAACACCACACACAGACGCAGCAGACCTCCTCCTTTAGTTCCCAAAATGCCCTTGGGACCAGGGCAGATTTGTAGTCTGTGTGTGCTCGAAGACAGGACATCCGTCAAACGCGCGCGTGTTTCAGCCGTGGCGGCGGTGGGGGATGTTGGGAGTCTGCTGCCTCGGTCAACATCTATTTACACACGGTTGGGACTGTCTGAGATGCTAAAGAGTCGGCAGCGAATGAATCAGCCTCTCTGTCTGCTGCCTGTCATATGACTCCAGGTCCGTGCACGTGCAGTAGAGATATTGCAGCCTGTCAAAGTGCTGCTACAGAAACACGTAAACGCACGTTTATTTTTCCCCGGCACTCAGTCAGAAACCAAATGGCTGGTGTGTTTGTTACCCGGTCTCGCTGCATGTCTGGGTATTTTTTTATGTACACAACAAAAACGGCGATTATTGCGTTGGGAAAAAAAGAAGGCAGCCTTTCGTATCACACGGAGCGGGGAAAAAGGAATCTGGCTGACAGGAAAGCTGCACTGCCCGCTGTTTTGTCAGATTTTGGGTAATCCGTTTGTTTGTGTATGTGGGGAACACCCAGACAGAGAAATAATGACATGTTTCATGTAGTAGCTTGCAGGATTTTCCCTGGATTTTGAAGAGATTTGTTTGATGAAGTTTCCTCGCGGCTGCTTTCAGGGACAAAAATCTTTTCCGCCAGAGTCCAGGCTGTCACCCACACCGCGTTTTTGTGGCGATTCCAAGCTGAGGTGAAGTTTTTCAGCAACTTATCAAATCAAAAGCTAAAGTATGCAGCGCTTCTCAGCGGCGTTTTTGTTTAAAATGGATCATGCATGCACAAAGTAAGGCGAGAGGGACATGGCGAGGCGGCGCAAAGTTTTTTTTATAATCTAATGATTGAATAAATGTGAATAAATGTAAAGTAAGGAGAGAAGCTGTGTGATATCCAGCTAAAGGCTGCGGCCTTCAACAGTCTCGCTGAATTTACAAACTTATCTGAAAAGATTGTTTTGTGGGAAATTCTCAGCTTAGTGATGTAATATTACAGGTCTTTTATTACCTGTCTCATCTGCTTGAAGAATTGCAGGTCAGAAAGAATGAAATACCTGTGAACTAACCTCGTGAATGGGAGTTCTTTATTCGCTTGCTATTCAGTGTCTATGAGGAAGGAGGGGCAATTTTGAAAAGTTCCAGAAATTAGTTGATAAAACACAAAAACAAACTTAGAAGAAATAACTCCACTGGGGACAAAGCTGGAAAATGCAAAGCAAATTTATACTGAATAAGAAAGTCAGCGTGTCCTTGGGTTTGCTAACTCACAGAGGAAGGTGCAGTTGTTTGTTCTCCTGCCGGGACTGTGAGAGGAACACTGACGTGACCTGGAGATGGAACTGACATCTAATTACCAAGAAATTAATGGCTTAATGGCAACGTTAGCTTCTTTTTTGACCTGGAATCTAAACTGTCACAAAGTGGCCCGGTTACCTATCCAGTCAGGGGAAGTTCACCAAGAAGCTGACCGTAGACTGCTGCTTAATTTGTGTGTTTGCACACGTCTTTACGGCGTCATTTCATATGTGTGAATGCTACTAATGTGACACAATAGTCTTCCTACACCTAAGCTCTGCAAACATTCCCTCCTGTCTTCTGCATTCCCAGCTCCTCAGGTATTACTACTACCTTTCTGTGTGTGTGTGTGTGCTTGTGTGTGTGTGTGTGTGTGTGTGTGTGTGGTGTGTGTGTGTGTCGGGGGGGTTTAAATCCGTGGTCTCGATCTAGATCTGACCTTATCACGGGAAATTACAGGGATTACAGTTCAATAAGAGATAAGCAATCAATGAATGTGTGTTTAAAGACAACAAGCAGCGCTGTGGCGGTGTTTCAGCGGCAGGCAGGAGCGACCTTAGCTCTCCTTCAGGATCACCTCTCAGGTGGGAGCAGGTGAATGACCTCACCCAGGTAATGGCTGATGTATACACTTTACACAGCTGCAGATTCCACAGGCCCAACATTCTTTTGTGTGCGGGTCACATCCGTTTGGTATTTAACTGCGTGAGTTCTTTTTTTTTTTCTACATTTTTGTTTGAACTGGAGTTAAGTAGTGAGAAAAGAGTGTGTGAGTCAGAAAAGTGTGTGTTAGCTGCTCCGTTAGCCTCCTCCAGTCTTTGGGAGCTGTCTCAGAAGTGAGACAGCTGTCTGTTTTTTTGGGGGGGGTTGAGTCCCTCCCTCTCTTCCTATCCAGACACACAAGTCAGACAGCGGTGTCTGATACCTTCCACCCCCACTTCTGTTGCTCTCCTCCTCCTCTCTCCCCCCCGGCTGCCACCAGCTGACCCCAATCAGGCACAGGGCCTGCTCTATTGTCTGACTGGGGAGAGGGGACACACACACAGACACAGACACACACAGGGAGTCAGAGGGAGATGGAGGCTGTCTGGTCTGGCCTGACTCCCGACTCCCCACCCACCCCCAACCATAACACAGTTTGTCTCCTCAGATGCATCTGACACTTGTTATGCAAAGTGTTTTGGATCTGCGCTGCCTTGCTAACTTAGCTATTAGGCGTCGCCTAAAAGAATCGGTAGTCTCGTATGCAAAAATGCAGCTTTGCAGACGGGAAATAGTCAAATGAGCTGGTGTGGAGAGGGGGCCCGAGTGTGCACCCACTCACTGGAACACCCAATCACAATCATTCTGCATGATTCCCATCTCAGCAGCTTTTGTTTCCTGGTTGTTGTTGTTGTTGTTTGAAAAGAAACTCAACATATTTAAATATAACTCTGAACTTCGTCTTCCATGTCAGTTTCAACACCACCACAAGCTCCAAAGCTTTAAATAATGTAGAATTATGTAGCTGTTGTTGAGAGAAGAGTTGTCATGGAAATAATCGAGCTAGAACAGAAGATGGCCACAGCTACAAAATGTAAATGTGTTTGCGTTTGAATTCAGAACCTGGAATAGAGGCGGTGGAAGTCGGGGATGGGACGCTGTCCTCCTCCCCTTCCCATCCTCGTCCTTATCTTTGTGTCTTGGCATTCGGCTGATAGCTAACACGGCCTCTGGCTAGCGTTGCTAATGATGATTAGGGCTCCCGCTCTGTGCAGCGAGGAGCTCCTGTGTGTGAATTATTAATATAGGTCAGAGTCACAGCATCCGGCTTGGCCCAGCCCAGCGCCGTCCCGGCACTATTGCAATACACAGCCCCCGCCTACCCACAGCCTGCCCCATCTGTCAGCCAGATTAACCCAGCAGATCTCTTACACCGAGGTCTCCACCAGGTTGGACTTCATAAAAGAGCCCCTCTATGAATCCTCCACCCAAGTTCCACCAGGAAAAAACTATTTAATAAATCCACGAGAGTCGCACGCTGCCATAATTATCAAAACCTGCGTCTGCGGGCGCAACAATTCTTTCTATAAACACTTAAACCCCTGCCGGTGGAGCCGCACCCCGAGTCTTCTTCGATGGCAATTATATTTTTATGAGGCAGGAATTTTAATGGGAAGAGTTTAGGTTCCTCGAAAGATGCTCACTTGCCATGATGAATTGCATCTGTGTGCACGTGTGTGCGCATGTGTGCGTGTGAGTGGGTGGATGGGGCTGCTCAGACTCTCATTTCAACAGCCAAATTGCCTTTCCCTCCTTTAATAGGTGGCTGTTGCTGGTCTGGAAGCACAGAAAGAGCTGTTAGCATTCAAACGTGCCCCCTCAGCTGTTTCAGACCAGAGCCAGATGTAGCTCCGCGCTAACGGAGCAGCCGCCCAGACGTTTTGAAAAAGGCAGAAAGTTTTTTTTTCCAAGTTTCAAATGAAACAACAGCTCGCACTTTCCAGCGTGGCAGCTTTGACCCGACTTCTGCCATCTGGAGCGAAAGCAAGAGCCAGCCGCGCCATAACACCAAGAACCCAAAAGATTACTATAAAGATCCAAACGTGTGTGTGTGGGTGTGTATCTGTTGCTAAGCTGTTGCTATCTATGGTTACACTCTGCGTTTGTGCGGCCCAAAAGAGATTTACCTCGTTGAGTCAGGAGTTTCTTTTCATGCCACGATACTCGCCGTGAGCTGAACTCCCAAAGTGCCGCTGCTTTGAGAGGAAGACGGAAGCGGCTGGTGTGGGTGGAGGAGCCGGAGCGCGAGAGGGCGAAGGCATGAAAGACGGGACGAGATGGGAGAGCAAAGCAGAAGAAGAGATGTGCCGGGAGGAATGTTTCCCATCAACGGCCACGTGGTTCGCTTCCGATACCATTCCGCTTCACGGCGATCCGGGGGTCTTGGACTCGAGAGACCGGTGACTCTTGACACTTTTGTTTCCACTGGGAGGGACTTGGTACCGGTTGACTGGCTGGTCACGGTTGCAGCCTCTTCCGCAGCTCCATCTCTTTCAGGTATGGACTGCTAACGTTAGCATCAGGTGGGTATGCTAACGTTAGCATTATTTCTCAGGCCCCCCACCGCCCCCCCGCCTGCATGTTTCATCCTCAGCACTTTTCCTCTAAAAACTTTCCTCTGTTGTCGGCAGCTGTTGCTCAGCGCTGTGCCGAAGTTCAGCCTGCGGTCAGGCCTGAGTTCCTTCCACTCGCGCACCTCACGTATACATGCCCCCCCCACTTCCACCCTGACATGGCGTCCTTCTCCACTTTTTCTCTTTATCCCTGTCTCACTTTCACTGTCTTTATCTCTTTTCAGCGTCTCACCCTTTTCCTTCCTCTCCTTTTCCGCCTCGGTCTCCCCCCTCCTAATCCTGCCTGCCAGGCATTGCTTCATGGTTGTTAAGCATCTCAACCCAAAGGGGGGAGACAGAGACTGGAGGAGGCGCGGAGGGAGGAGGCGCTAGTCATCTGGTGGAACCTATTGAGCAACTTAAGCGTGGTTGTTTTGCTCTGTTGGCTCGGTACAATGAAACCGCATGTGGAAGACATGTTTACAGTCAGAAAGAGTGCGAGAGGAGGAAGAAGTGGGAGGGAAAGTAAGGGAGGGAGAGGAGGTGGGAGAAGAGAGACAGTGGGAGAGATGACGACAAAAGTGTGTTTTTATAGAGTGAAGTGAAAATGAGGAGGAAGGATCCCGAAACGGAGGCTCGGAGACACAGAAGGAGGCGATAAATGATGAAAGGAAGCGGGTAGGTGGATTAGAGACGACAGAAAAATGGATGAACAGATAATGGGGAAAGTGGGAGAGGCAGAAAACATGGATAGACAGACTGGCCCATCTCAGTGGAGCGACAGTGAGTCATAGCAGAGTCGCACGCCACGCTAGCATGCGCGGCGGTGGCGGCCCATCGTTCCAAATCTTTGTCCCCATCTTTGTCGGGGCTGTTTAGAGGTGGTCTATTCCAGGGAGGGCCGGAGGTGTCAGGTTTAGCGTCTTCAGGTTGCTACGCTCTGTTGTGTCACGAGGTCATGTCGTGTTGCAGTTCTGCCTCCTTCAAACCTTTTACTCTCCTGTCTTTGTCCCCCAACCTTGAATTTATTTTGCCGTGCAGACGCGAGACTTTAAACCGCACGTATGCAGTTGTGGGCGTGATCGGCGCACGGCGGCACGCCTTCGCCGCTCTGATTCCGTTTCGTTCCTCCTCTTCTTGTGCTCTGATTCGTTAAACCAATCAGAAACGCGTTAAATTGGCGAATGTCCACTGTCCGTAATTTAAAATTCAAAAATGTGCCACATCGCTATAGCAACCGACACAACAACCGATAACAACTGCAGATAGACAGCGGGCCCTAGCACAGCGTGTCTGTTGACAAGCTCAGAGATCAATTATGAAACGGATAACAGACGTTTTCCTGTGGACAGTCGCACCAGCAGCAGGGCTTCATCCAGCAGCGTTCCACTGTCGACCAGCGTCACATTAACACATTTCAGTGGTCAATTATCGGCACGAGCACGAGCGCGTAGCCCAGCTGTGGATGCTAGCTAGCTGTGTGGCTAATATCTACTTGTCGCCGTCGCCTGGAGACGATTCTGACGTATGAGATTATGCTTATGTTAGCAACGAGGCTAACTGGGCCTGCTGCAGGCTATCACAGTCTGGCTCGTGCCCCCCCCCCCCCCACACACACACACACACCCCGGCATGTGGACGCCTCCCCACATCCGTCAGCTTGTCCGGTTCAGTTCCCGTCCACCGGTCGCGTTGCTCAGGGGTTTCTGGTCAGGACTTGAGCAACAGCCTTTTACCTACTCACACACACTCACACACACACACACACACACACACGCAGACTGACCCCGGTCCATGTCTCCCAGCACACTTACACACACACAGGCGCACACACACACTCACTTTAACCCTGACATTTCTGTGACCCTCCAGTCTGGTTCAATTACTCAGGGAGAGTGTAGTCAGTCTGGCTTTATGACGGGGGTTGGGGTGCAGGGTGTCTAGACATTATCCTGTCTGTCTGGCTCTGATAATGTACACGCACACACACACATGCTCGGGCGGACTCCTGCTGTCAGAGCTGGCCTGCAGTCTCTCAGGTGTGTAACGTGACAAGTGTGGGTTCACCATCTCGGCACAGGATGAATAGTTTAGCGCTTCTCCTCCGCTTTACTGTTCTTCATGAATATTACATCACTGGAATATTGATAATACCAGGCCATATTGTAATATTCATGCTATGTTATCACAGATCCTGTGATTCTTCTATCGGCCTTCATGTTCTATTCATGGGGAAGGAGGTGAGCTTCACCACTTCTTTCCAGGAACCAAAAGCTGGGATTTATTGCCAGCTCAGCATCAGATCTTGTCATTATTGTCTACATCAGCAGTACTGGAGCTTGTTCAGGCAGGAAAAAAAGGATCGTCAGACGGGTCAGACGGTGCTGTTCGCTTCGCTGCCGAGCGACGGGGAAATGGGCGCGATGCTAACAAACAGGGCAGAAGCCCCTCCGGTTAGTTTTAAAGTTGCAAAATGTAATTTTTTAATCAGCGTGTGGTCCTAAAAGAAGAACGCCACATTCCCGAACGGTGAATCCCGATTGGCTGTAAGTGATTGAGGGCTGAAGGCAGTGGGCCAGATGGCGTGGGGGCGGGGCTTGATTCTTACAGCAACCTACCACTAGAGGGTGAGGTGTGCCGCTTTTTTTAAGGCATCAGTGTCTTTGTTGTGTTGTTGGAACTGTGAGAACCGGGAGCTTTTGTTGTTGTTTGGAAATGAAAGGCACAGATGCGCGCAGGCACGGCGGCGTGCTTCTCCATCGACGCGTTCGTCTTTTTAATCCCGTTGAGTGTCGGTGAGACGAGCTGCCTCTCCTCCCTCTGCTGCGTGACAGGAGCAGAGAGAGATGGAGTGGAAGGAGGGAGAGGGGAGAAGACGGGCAGAGATGTAATTGTTTTTCTCTCTTGTTGCTCTTAGTTCCTTCAGCATGTCTGGCACCTTTTTCTCTCACTCCGTCACTCTCTGTCTATGTCTCTCGCTCTCTCTCTCTCTCTCTCTCTCTCTCTCTCTCTCTCGCTCTCTCTCCATCCCCGCTACACTTACAGCCTCCTCTTCTCGTCTTCCACCTTTGTCATTCTACTCTTTCTTTCTCAGCCTCCCTCTCTTCTCTGACCCAGAGCTACCTGTTTAATGGGCCTACGGTGCCAGAAACACACACACCTACACACACGCTCTTCGGGGTTAAGCTGCACTAAACTAGTTCATTTATTTCCATGGAGAGACTGATTGTGGTAAAGGAGGGATGCAGTAACTAGGCTCATAACTACATTCATGCCCTCTCACTAACACACACACACACACACACACACACACAGAGCGATTGGGAAAAGCAAGCTGTTGCTGCCAGGCTGATATTAGCTGTCTAGACGTTGGTGCGCACGTGTCTAAAAGGAGGTGTGTGTGTGCGTGTGTGTGTGTGTGTGTGTGTGTGTGTGTGAGAGAGAGAGTTGTTGCCTCATCATCTGCTTGACTCTTTCTGTCCCTTCATTACCAAAATCTCTATTCTCCTCTCTAACTGCGCCAGTCTTTTAACATGTGAGTGTGTGTTTGTTCATTTCCTCCTACTCTGTCTTGTGTGTGCGCGCGTGTGTGTGTGTGCGTGGATGTTTGTGCGTATCCGTGCCAGTCAGGTCGCTACCATGGTGCCCCAGCAGCTTCGGGCCTTGTTGATCACGGCACCGTGCCCAAGGGTTACCATAGCAACGGCAGTGGCAGCAGACAGAACTGTGTGCGCTAGTGTGTGTCAAAGGAGAACTCTGTGTGTGTGTGTGTGTGTGTGTGTGTGTTGTGTGTGTGTGTGTGTGTGTGTGTGTGTGTGGGCTCTGTGCAGTGGGCAGCAGTCTGTGAACTCAGCAGGCCTCTAGCTGGGCTGAAACCCTGGACAGCAGGAGAACGATGAGCAAGTCCGTGTGGGGGGGGCGTTTCCTTTATTTTGGCCTTTCCTGCCCATATTGCTTTATTCCTCCCTCCAGGTGCGTGAAGGCTCGTCTTTGTGACGGCAAACCCAGATTTCTTCCAGCCCCTGTGAATTTTGCAGCAGAATAATTTGGCTAATTGCTCAGAGCAGCAGGCTCCGGCGCAGAGACGCGGACGTACAGCACTTCCTCGTTCCCAGCTGTGACGATGTAAATCCACCCGACAGCACAGAGGCGGAGATCCAGATTGTGACAGACAATCCTCTGATGTTCTACTGTGAATTCACCATCATCTCCTACCCCGTTAAGCTCGCCTGCTGCCCTTTCCGGGCCAGTCGTGGAGGGTGTTGAGCTCTTTCTGGGGCTCTGCTGAAGCAGGAAACAGGAAGTAACTGCAGACAAAATGAGTGCGGGAGGGGTTTTAGCGCCAGGATGGACCCGATGACATTGCAAACTTTGTAGGGTAGCACGGAGGGCGCTGAGGAATGTGTGCCATCGCTTCCACCAGGCTGTCGCAGCGTCGTGAGCTGGATTCAGAAGCTCAGCCTGGGATCCGTTGTTAGGCGGCTACCAGCGTGTTCACTCTGACCCAGCGGCAACGCTCCAAAGCGTACTCGCTGACTGTAGCCTCCCAGCTGCGGGTCAAAAAAAAAAGTTGCTTCTCTGCTGGTTTTCTGTCTGAGGTCACTTGAGCTCAAATGTTAAGTTGATTGAGCGATACCAACGTTGGAGGCCTCGTCGGAGTGTGAGCGGCCTCTATAGATAGCCTTTAGCCTGATTTTTGTGTCAAGGCCAAGGGAGGTCCGTGTGTTTGGCCTCATTAGTCACAGAAGTGAAATCCGTTTGGTGTCTGCTGTTGCCGTTAGGAATTTTTGCAGTAGATTTGGTCGGTTGTGGAGAACAATGCAAGGAAAACGGGTTGTTGCTACAGCGACGTGTGATTAGCAGATGGCTGATTGCCTGTGTGAGAGGATGCTTAAAGGGTCAAATATTGTCAGTCTGGCAGTATAACAATAGAAAACTCTCCTTTCTCTGCCTGCCTTTGCTTCTTTTTTGAAAGGTTTTGAGAATTTTTGAAATGGCGCTTTGTCCTTGGATTATGCAACTGTTTGAAATCAAGGTTAGGCTAACCAAAAACTCCCACGTGGACTTGCTTCAAAAGCTGGAGAAATGGAAGAAGGACGAAAGCCCCGCCCCCACACTGACGGACGTCCGCGCCCTCCAATGGGAGCGCTTCCCCAGCTACCTGCCTGTTGCAGGCAGCATAGATGTGGCTCTCTCCTGTCATGCAAACACAACAGAGGACAGAGGATCACTAAGCTAACTTTACCTTTGTAAATTCTTATAGACTTAAGCTAATAATGTTAGCATCAGAGCCAAGTATGCTTGTTTTTTGCAAATTGAATAAGCTAATACCTGAAAGACAGTTACACGCACCCCCTGAAGTGTTTACAGTGGAAGCTGAGTCCATATTTCCACAGAAGTGTGCACTGAAGCCGATTGGCTGAGCAGGATTCGCACATTTCCACTCGTCCCCGTGTGTCGTCGGCTGCGTGCTCTGACAGCACCTGCTGTTGTCTGTTTGTTTGCTGTGTGTCTGACAGCTTCTTTTCACTGGCAGGTCAGCTGAACCTCCCGACCCGTGTCACATGAGCACACACAACCGCGCCGATGCAAAGGTTAAAGAGGCGTCATTGGGTCAGCGTGTGTGTGTGTGTGTGTGTGTGTGTGCGTGTGTGTGTGTGCGTGCGTGCGTGTGTGTGCGCTCTCTCTGCCGTGTTTTCCGGCTGCTTGCGTGTTGGGCTGCTGAAAGGATGCTGGGTTTGGCCATAAAGGTTTCACAATGATCATCTTTTTAATGTTTGAAGCCTGGAGGTTTTTCTGGTTAATCCTCTTTATTGTCTCATTTAGAAACTCGTTTCAGATCATTCAGGCTGACAAGTCAGGAGGGAAACCTCCATCTTTGCAGGGCTGGTTAATAGCCACGTTTCCACTGCAGGGACTTGGGGTAGTTTTACAGGGCCGGGGCCATTGGTGCGAGTCTCCACAGCAGGAACCTTCCCCAAACAGGAACTTTTATGGCACTGCACCGAGTCTCTGGTACTTAGAGTGGCCCTGAAAAACCCTTAGTGAGGGCATTTTATTCGGTGCCAATTGGCTAAACCAGGATGTGACACGGAACCCATCAGAGGAGGAGCGTGAGCCTAGCAGACGCCCTTGAACGCCCCATCAACACAAAGAACTCTTAACTTAACTGCACCTTTTATTCGTCTCAGCTCCTTTCATATTTGCTTCTTTCATGTTAACCTCTTTACTTGTTGCTTTCCTCGCTATGATTTTCCGGCGTCTCGCCCGGGCGTCGCCAGCATGGGTGTCACATAACCATGACCCGACCCTCAGGAATGGTTTCTGTGAAGTTCCGGGTCCTAGTACCTGGAACTCCCGCAGTGGAAACTAATGTATTGGGGGGCGACTTTTGGATAAACCTGATGGCCTCTGTACCGTCTCACTGCAGACGGAGGGTTAAAAAAAAAGCAAAGAGCCTGACGGGACGGCTGCTGGCTGGCAGTGCAGATTATTCAGCTGGAGAAATAAGGGTGCTGCAGACGCCGGGCTCATATTGTTTTGACAAGTGGATTACTGCTGTAATAACATCAGGCTGGTGTCGTTAATGCAGACTGCCTGCACACACTGATCTCTGGCCCGAGTGAGTCAGAGCCGTACACTCTGTTCTACTGGCTGAACTGGGTGGATACTGCGGCGAGGCCTCCCGTCTGCTCTCCCTCCCTCTCTTTTATTCGATCCCCTCAGTGCTTCCTTCCCTTTTCTCGACCCCTCCTAGCTTCCTTCCTCCCCTGCGTGCAGAGGAGAGGTCAGAAACTGCAGCTGCTTTTTTTTATTTTTTTGGTTCAAACTTGTGGCGTTGGAGAGACTTTACATTTTACAGCAATATGTGTTGTTAGTGGCGCCAGGACGTGGGGGTGCACTACACCGGTGTGACCTAGAGGCGGCAGTAAAGAGTCAACCAAGGTTTCTCTGTCTGCAGCTGAAACCGTTCACAGTGAAAGTGAAACTTTCTGGAACGCTCGACTCTTCCTCTTTGCAGGCGCCTGTGCAGAATAGTTGTCCCCCGCTGAAACGTCGACGCGGTAACTTCCCGTTAGGGAAATTCGCTCCTTTTATGGTGAGATTTTAATGGCAAAAGAGAGGAAGAACTGTCGATTAAAAAAAACAAACAGTCAAAAGTGACCCAAAACAGCCCAGATGTGAGCAGTTGAGTCTGGTTCTGTGGGTGTAACTGTACCTGAGCTGCCTCCCTAGTGGCTTGTTAAGAGAATGGCGCCATGCCCCCCCCCCCCCCCCCCCCCCCCCCCGTTTAATGACATTCGATGGTTGCTTATTGAAGCTGGCCTCCTGAACTTGACACTCTGGACCTTGTTCCGCTGTGATTAACAATGCCGATGCCACTTTCGTTTTACTTGTTCCTACGTCTGACTTTAGGAGCTGGTTGTTTCCTTCAGAACTGAGATGATTTCTGTTGTTTAGCACTGAGCTTTTCATCCCTCGGCGGTTAGCGTAGCGTCTGCTGGGTGCACTGGCTTTGGTTTCATTCTTCCGGCTTTTCTTTTTGTGTCCACCCTCCATGTGGTTCTGCCTAGCTGGCCTCCTTTTTCTCAGCATTACCCCACCCGTCCCCTGTGGCTGCTGTGGTGGGGCTGAAGCAGGTTTGGGTGGGTTTACGTTTCAGCTCAGACGCTACGCTAACCCACCCTAATGCAGACAAATAAGCTGGGGAGGATTACCGAGGCTGGGAACGCTGGGAAAAGTTGGGTTTTTACTGGACTGGGCTGGAATTTGCTGTAAGCCGAGCAGGTTTCTTACAGGTAATTTGCTGCAAAGTTGTAACTTTCTCTTTTTTCAGCATCCCGTTTTTTTCTCCTTGCGCGGGCTGCCTTTTGGAGAGGTTGTCCAGATTTCAGCAGAAATAGCTGAGTGTACATTATGTCTTTTTTTAACAGCACTGCAGGGACACACACACACACACACACACACACACACAGTGACTAAGGGTGTGAGTCAGGGATTGGCCTGTTTTCTAAGACCAGACAAGGTCAAGACTTCTGCACAGAACAAAGCAATAAAGCACAAAGAGCCTCAGACTGTAAAGAGGAGGGGAACAAGTGCAAAGAGAGGGAAGCCTGATGAAGAGATGTGATAAAGATGGAGAGAATGATGGTGGGCGAGAGAGGCATTGATATGACTGGAAGAGTACAAGAAGAGACTTGTTGAGGAGCGAAGGAAGGAGGATGGGGTCGGTGGAATGATGGCTAGAAACAGGCCTGGCAGTGATGGAGTGGGTGGAGTCTGAGGGGAAAAAACCCATGAAACAATGAACAAGAGAGGAGAGGTGGACCTGAGTGTGGGACGGCTCGGTGCTGCTCTGATCTGAGGTCATTCCGGGCCTGTGTGAGGGCAGGAACACGCCAGTTATTGTCCTCACAAAAACGCCGCTGTGGGCTGACACCAAACTGTTCCCATCTCTCTCTCTCTCCCTCTCTCTATCTCACACACACACATTAAATATAAGTGTAAACAGTAAAGTTCTGAAAAAAGTTACACGGGGTGGTTGACCTCTGCCTCCCCCTGCTGGACAAATGGAGTTATAACAGCGGATTATAATGGCTCTTAACCTTAAATTAATAGGTCGACAAGGCAGTTTTACCTCGGTATTACAGCCACATATTAGCTGTTAAAAATAAGAAAGATCTAAGCTTTAAACACATGAAACACCAAATGCTCTGAAGTGTTGGACGGATCAACTTCAGCACACATCTACGAGGTTTCTGATCGCCATCGTGGCCGATTTGTACGACGTGTTAACCCCTGTGTCTGTCTCTGTGTGCGCAGCTGAACTGGAGTTCGTTCAGATCATCATCATCATTGTGGTGATGACGGTGATGGTGGTGGTGATCATCTGCCTGCTCAACCACTACAAGCTCTCCACCTGGTCCTTCATAACGAGGCAGAGCCAGGCCCGCAGACACGACCATGCCCTGCAGCAGGTCAGTAACCCTGTGTGTGTGTGTGTGGGGGGTGGGGGGGGGCACAAAGGCATGGCTGCGTCTGCTCCTCCCACAGAGCTCTTCTTTGAGCGGGTAGTGTCTGTATCATCCGCTTCTGCTCTGAGAGAACATTTCTGTATTGCTGACGCCGGGACAGGAAGCTCGAACCAGACTGTTCCCTGCACCAGCGCCCAACTGAACCAAGTCCTTCATCCCAGCCAGAGTCTGTGTCCCACTTTCTCCGAGGTAGCAGCGGCGCTCCAGTCTGTGAATTAAAGTCCCTGGATGCCTTTGCAGCTCCAGACTCTGTGGGGCTCTGATGTTTAATTCACCGCGGTGGCGTCCAGACGGCAGCCGCTCTTCCTCTTCCTGCATCCCGGCAGGTCAACAAACGCACGTGGAAGCTTCACGTGCACCAACACAGGCTGAGCTCCCTGCGGTGCTAATTATTGGTCCATTCTTTGCTTTATTTACCTGTTTGTAGGTGATGCTAAAAGCCTTTTAGGCTAGTTGGTATTCAACCGATCCCCCTACTTTGTTATATTAACACGTTAGCTAGCAGCAGAGTAAGAGCGTCCGATAATAGCAGAGTTCTTGATCCACTCTTTCAGTTCCACACCCAAGTAGCTTAATAACATCTGTGAGTGTGTGTGAGTGTGTGTGTTGATCGGACTTCAAGGAATTCATTTCACAATTCGCAAATGTTTAAACCTATTTAAAAACATGCAACGCAGCCGTTGCCCTTTGACCCCGACCCCGGCTTTGGCTTCTCTGCTGCATCGATTATCAGACAGCTCGCAGCATCGGCGGAGGGATACAAACCCTTAGTTGCTGGTCCCTCTGTTCTGGCTTTAGCGGTCAGGCTCCTGGTCGTCACGTGTGGTCGGGTTTCATCTTCCCTAAAGTCGGTTAAGAGAGAAACCATTGTTGATTTTCCAGTGACAAACGTGCCTAAATGTGTCCCAGTTCTGAACAAGCCAGGTGTTAAAGCGTCCCCTTGTCTGGTGTGTTTGGTCTCCAGGACGGATGCCTGTGGCCTTCAGACGGAGGGTCTCGACAAGGTGCCTCAGAGGTAAGACACTGTTACTTTACTAATTAGTTCAGATTTACCGCTCCGGTTGGCTTTAAAGTCACGTTTCTGACAACCAAACTGTTCTCCTTTCATATTTCTCCTAAAAACCAAAAGGGGGGGGGGGGTGAATAGAGAGGAGGTGTGGAAGGAAGGGGGGGGGGGGGGTCAGGATTATCAATAGCTGCAGTCAGAGTATCGACAGCAGGGCTGAAACTGGGCCTGTTGTTCATTAATCACAGTTATGACCGATCCATGGATCAGCCAACTGTTGCACGTGGGGGACACCTGCACGTGTCCAGGTCACCCGCTGGTCGCCCGCAGGTCGCCCGCTGGTCGCACCGCTGGTCGCCCGCTGGTCGCCCGCTCGCCAATCACCGAACATCCCATCGATCCTTGCCTCAGCAGCCTTTGATCACGTCCCTGATAGATCAGAAGCAGTTTTGGCTCGACTTTGGTTCCAGAGATGTAAATTGGCGTGACGGCGCGGCTTGGGCGGGGGAGTGGTGGAGGAAATGGAGGAGGTTAAGAAACATTGTCAACATCAAAACACCCGGGGAGAGATGAAAGAAAGGAAAGAGCCGTGGGGAGACGGATACAGAGGGAGACGCAGAGTGGGTGGCTTATGGATGCGGGGACGGGGGCTGTGTGTGTGTGTGTGTGTGTGTGTGTGTGTGTGTGTGTGTGTGTGTGTGTGTGAGTGTGTGTGTGTGTGTGTGAGTGAGTGTGTGTGTGTGTGAGTGTGTGGATGGTTTTTGGTGCGTCATTAATCAGCAACACCTCCCCTGACACTGTCTAGACAGCCGTCTGAGAGCTGCCCTGCTCTGCTGCGCTCTGCTCCCTCTATCACCCGTACACCTTTCCCTCCTCCCTCCCTCCTCCCTCCCTCCTCCCTCCCTCCCTCCCTCCATCTGTCTGGCTCTACTTTCTCCCTTTTTTCCTATCCTTTTTCTGCCTTTATCACTCCAGCTCTCTTTCCTCTCTTTGTCCTAATGCCTTTTTCTTCCTCTTTTCTTTATCTCCCCGTTAATCCTTTCAGTTGCTCTCTCTGCTCCTCTCTCTCTCTCTCCCTCTCCCTCTCTCCCCCTCTCTCCTCTCTCTCCCTCTCCCCCCTCTCTCTCCCCCCTCTCTCTCTCCCCCTCTCCTCTCTCCTCTCTCTCTCCCTCTCTCCCCCCTCTCTCTCTCTCTCCTCTCCCCCCTCTCTCTCTCTCTCTCTCTCCCTCTCCCCCCTCTCTCTCTCTCCTCCCTCCCTCTCCCCCCTCTCTCCTCTCCCTCTCCCCCCCTCTCCCTCTCCTCCCCCTCTCTCTCTCTCCCCCTCTCTCTCTCCTCCTCTCTCCCCTCTCTCTCCCCCCCTCTCCTCTCTCTCCCTCTCCCCCCTCTCTCTCTCTCTCCCTCCCTCTCCCCCCTCTCTCTCTCCCTCTCTCCTCTCTCTCTCCCTCTCTCTCTCTCTCTCTCCCTCTCTCTCCCCCCTCTCTCTCTCCCTCCCTCCCCCCCTCTCTCTCCCTCTCTCTCCCTCCCTCCCTCCCCCCCTCTCTCCCCCCTCTCTCCTCCCTCCCTCCTCTCTCCTCCTCTCTCTCTCTCTCCTCCCTCTCCCCCCCTTTCCCCCTCTCCCTCCCTCTCCCTCCCTCTCTCTCTCCTCCTCTCTCTCTCTCCCTCTCTCCCCCCTCTCTCTCTCTCTCCTCTCTCCCCCCTCTCTCTGATCCTTTTTTCTTCTGCCGTTTCTCTTTTTTCCCCTCCCCCCGTCTGTTCCCTCCATCCAGCCGGTCTTGTCGGTGGGGGTTGACAGTCAGAACCGGAGGCTCTAATTGAAATGGTTCCCTCTGATAGCGACTCTGAATCCGTAGAGTTGGACGGGAACGTGAGGCGCTGAGGTGACGCGTCCGCATGAGGCGTCTCAAAGAATCGGCGAAATGACGGCGTCCTCCAGGAGGGGGCCTTTACCTCCGGCCCGTTTGCCAGAGCGGCTGTTTCCACGTGTGTTTCTGTGTCTCCTCAGGTTCTGTACGCTCCGCAGGCCCGGGACCGCTTCACCGCTCCCTCCTTCATGCAGCGCGACCGCTTCAGCCGCTTCCAGCCCACCTACCCGTACCTGCAGCACCAGATCGACCTGCCGCCCACCATCTCGCTGTCGGACGGCGAGGAGCCGCCGCCCTACCAGGGGCCCTGCACGCTGCAGCTCCGCGACCCCGAGCAGCAGATGGAGCTCAACCGCGAGTCGGTGAGGGCGCCGCCCAACCGGACCATCTACGACAGTGACTTGATTGACATGGGCGGTGGCGGGAGCCTGTGCGGGGGAGGGGGCGGCCCCAGACCGCCCAGCAGTAACTCGGGCATCAGCGCGGCCAACTCCAGCAGCCACGGCCGCATGGAGGGCCCGCCGCCGGCCTACAGCGAGGTGATGGGCCACTACCCCGGCTCGGCGTTCTTTCTACACCAGCACAGCAATAACCAGAGGGGGGGGGGGCCGGGGAGCAGGACGATCCAGCAGCAGAGCCAATCAGAAAGCACAATAGTACCTGCCAAGGCCAAGGACAGCCAACCAGAAGACCTGGTGTGAAGGAAAGAGTGGGGGGGGGGAGTGGGGCCGCCCCCCCCAGACTGAAAACTCTCTTTCACCACCTGTGCAGTGGTCTGTCAATCACGTTCGCTCGTCCTCTCTCTCTCTCTCTCCACACTCCCATTGCACAAATAAAGACCTGAGCTTAACAGCACGGACGGTGGCGGAGCTAGCCGTGTTAGCGCCTGCTAGCCGTGTTAGCGCCTGCTAGCCGTGTTAGCGCCTGCTAGCACAGATCGGAATGGTTTCTGTCCCCGCGGGAGACGACCGTCTCCTGGAACTGAGGATATCCTCCTTCTAGTTTTTCCTTATTTCCATTTTTTTTTTCTACTTTGTTTTTGGGACCGGGATCTGTGCACAAAGCAAAGAACTGAGAACGGGCGACCGGTGAGAACGCGACAGGATTCACACAAACAAGATGTTAGTGCCAAGGTTCACGAGGAAGCAACGCGGCGAGGAGGGCGGCTGTGGGCGGGGCTAATGTAACATTCAAAACACAAAGAAACTTATCAAAAGTTGCACTATCTTTTTTTGTTGTTGTTGTAAACGAGCGGAGGGAAATGATGCTATGTGACGCTGTTTGTTTTTCTTTCCTTTTGTCCGTTCGATGGAACCGACCGACTGAACTTTGGCTCCGGGGATGTTTTAACAGTTGGGAGCAAAAAAAGCAAACAAGTATTATGAGCTTGTGTCCTTCCCGTTTGTTTGTTTGTTTGTTTTGGGACTCTCGTTTCCAGTCTACGACATTTCTGTCTGCTCACAACACAAGCACAGTGAGACTTCGCACCCTCTCTCACGTCCCTCACGTCAGCCTGGCGGCGAGCCGCTGCGCCGGCTCCGCCCTTCGGATTCATGGATCCCGAACTGGGAAATCAGCCGCGCCCCTGCTAGCGACATATCTGCCGTCCACGCAGCAGCTCGCGCAGGCAGATTCTTCTCCATTTACATCGGCCTTGACCTCTGACCCTTCTCCCCCCTGAAGTTCTGAAGTGATTTCTAGCGCCGTCGTGCAGAACCCTGCAGAGCGGAGCCGCCTTTTCGGTTTGGGTCGACCTCTGTGGGGGTGCGGCTGCTCGGCCTGAAACCACCAGATATTTGGTTGATAATCGCGCTCAATGTGTCGAGGTTACGTTTCCCCGCCCCCTTTTTTAACGGCTCCCGGGAGACGACGGTGTCAGAGTCACGATACTCGCAGCATTTCGGCCGCTCGGCGTTTCCCATCCGGCGCCGTTTTCGACGACGCTCCTCCTTCCCCGGGGTTTCTCCTGTCCTCTTCCGACAGCCGCCGCCCACAAACGCCATCGCCACGACGATGAGAGGCAACGAAAAAAGGCTCCGCTCTCCGTCTTCGCATATCAAAAGGAGAAAGAGGAGGCAGACCGGAGGGTCGTGTCTGCATCAGGTTCAAGCATCTGGTCCAAAGGGCTACGGGAGCGCCCCTTTTCTAAAAGAAACCTGCTTTTTTTAATCGAGCCTTTTTCTGCTCATCGTTGCCTTCTCTGCTCTCGCGCTTGCCCCCCCCCCCCTTCACCTCTTCTTCATCCCTCCATCCCTGTGCAGAGTCCACCAAGCCCTTTAAAGTGGAGACGCGTGCCCCCCCCCCCCCCCCCCCGTTTTGAGTAAAGGTTTGGACAACACACAAAAGCACTTAAAGCTCGTGCAGGGGCCTCGTGTGTTGCACCTGCGCACGTCTGCGTGTTGCACCTGCGCACGTCTGCGTCCGCCCGGCTGATTTATTCGCCGGCTGCTTTGTCTGACTGCGGAGAATCAAGGACGCGCTGCTTCTTTGGGCGCCGGCGACATCAACGCGTCGTCCGGGTGCCTTTCTTTCCCCGTTCTGAAGGCGCAGCCTCCTCGTCCCAGGTTCTGCCTCTGCGGTGGTTCTCTGCAGGTTTGGAGAACGCAGCAGAATCGGGTCGGGGGGGGGGGTTCTGGGCTCCCCGTCTCCCCGTCTCCCCCTCCAACACTTCCCTTTTCATCCTGCTCCCTCATGAAGACACAGTCACTAAACGGTCAGATTGTTTCTGGATTTGGGAATAAATGATTTGGCTAGTTTGGAGATGACTCTGCCTGATCTGAACCGGGACGTCGCCCACCTGTCCCACCTGTCCCACCTGTCCCACCTGTCCCACCTGTCCCACCTGTCCCATCTGTCCCACCTGTCCCACGTGTCCATGTCCCAAACCCGTCGCCTCGACGCCCATCGGTCCAGACGCAGAGACGAGTTGGTATCAGACGTCCCGCCTCCGGACGCTCGGGGGGGGAACGTTCGCTAGCATCTGTGTCTGTGTGGTTACATCACTGCTGCTATTGCTGTTGCTGCTACTATCGTTGCTACTGCTGCTTCTCATGCCCCCCCCCCACCCCCACCCCCACCCCGCGCCCCCCCCAGGAGAAACCTGCCCGTCTGCAGTCAAACGCACAACTGTTGAGAGAACCGGCAACACAACCGGAGGAGCGTGGGAACCGTGGTTCTGACACTTCTGCCTTTGACTGTCTGGACCTGCCCCCACCCCCCCCCCCCCCACCTAACCCCCCCTTCTTCTTTTGAGCCTCTCGCCTTGTTCTGTCTGCGCAGTCATAGCTTGTAAACTGAAGGTTTTGAGATGAATTTTAGGTTTTCTATGAGGAAGTCTGCATGTTACTATGAGTATAAACGGTGCCTAATGTTCATGTTTGAGCAGACCACACGCCGCCACAAACTGCTGCTCGCCATCATCGCCCGCCCACACCTGCCGACGGGGGCGGAGCCGGGGCCACTTCCGGCTTTGATCTCAAAATTCTGCCTTTCTTTTTTTTCGTCCTTTGATTCAAAAGACGTTTCAAGAGAATTTCACCCCCGAAATTGGGAGGTTTCCAACCTGCGACATCAGCGAGACCCCCCCCCCCCCCCCCCCACCAAACAACCCACCATCTCACTTCCACTCGGTCGGACGTCGGCGTTCCGCTGAAGCGGTTCGGAGCAGTAATTTGTGAGCGTGTGGAGCAGACATAGGAACCCACTTGCACTCGAAAAAAAAAAAAAGCTCCCACCTTCGTTGTGCCTCACTTCCAACGGTGCTTTTTCAGTAGTCTCTTTCTTTGTGTTTGTTTGTACGGTGCTGTATATAACTTGAATATATTATGCACATATCCTACCCAATGGGTAGAACCCACAAAAGATGTTGTGAATAATGTAAGATAATGTATAGACAATATAAGAATTTTAAGAAGCAGCATCAAATTTGTAAATGCCTACAGTAAAAACATGCTTTTTTCTTTTTTTTTTTTTAATAAGATAACTTGGTTTGCAAAGTATGCTTAGAATATGGTTGCGTCACAAATACAAATAACTACTTATGATATTTTGCTACAAATGATAGTCCGTTATGATAAGGATGAGATTAACCTCTGGATTAACCAAGTTGCTGATGCGGAGGGTTGAACACAAGCTTTCGCGGTATTTGAGTGGATCTGATCTGAGCTAACAAACATATCACGCTGTAACATCAGCCCCACCCCCCACCCCCGCACCCCCCCACCCCCCCGCGGAGCTCGAGCCCAACTCGGCTGCCAAAGTTCGGATCTGTTGAGCAACGCTGAGGAAGTCGCACCAGCCTGAATGGAGTGGGGATCCACGTTTGTTTGTTTGTTTTCCACATGGCGATGTTCTCCGGGGCACCGTGTCTCCAGCAGGACCATGTTCACCTGCAGCCTGCTGGAGACACCTGGACACTGTACAGAGAGCATGTTCATTCTATCTGTCCACAATGTACATAAGCAACGCGCCATTGGCTCCTCCCATAAGTTGCAGGTGTCTCCACCACTTCCTGTTTTCATACATCTTTTTTTTATACCTTTGTTTCCTGCACTAGCTTGAAGAACTAACTTTGGCTCGGACTGATTTCTTTTCTTTTTTAACCCCCCCCCAGCAGCGCGCTCCTTCACTCCACTTATCACGAGTCTTTATCGACGACGAGTAGCCGTTCCTGTCATTTTAACAACGATAACGTCAACAGTTTGGTATTCTCTGTCTTAACAGTTACCATAGGACTGCTTCCACCATGGATTTTGTAACATCGATTTGCTTTATTTACAGAACGAATCCTTCTCGTCCCCCCTCCCCCCTCTGTGCTGAAATCTTGATATATACGACTGTATTCCCCGACTGTACAGTATATATATCCAAACACAGAGGTTAAATTGTTGTGTATTTCTGCCTCTTTTTATTTAAGCAATTGTGATGTAATAGGTTTTAGGCCTAAGGTCTGTTATTGCAATACTTTTACAGAAAAGATGGAAAAAAAAAATCAAAAAATGTTGCTCTAAGTGCTGTTGTAGTCAAAGATTTTATGCTTGTACTTATGCTGTAGTCAAACTGCGGCATAATGAATAAAACTTTAAAAGTGATGACTCTGGTTTGTCATGTGATCACTGGATGCAGCGCTGCATTAGCAGCTGCATCAGCAGCTACATCGGCAGCTACATTAGTAGCTACATTAGCAGCTACATTAGCAGCTACATTAGCAGCTGCATTAGCAGCTACATCGGCAGCTGCATTAGCAGCTACATTAGCAGCTGCATTAGCAGCTGCATTAGCAGCTACATCAGCAGCTACATTAGCAGCTGCATTAGCAGCTGCATCAGCAGCTGCATCAGCAGCTACATAGCAGCTGCATCGGCAGCTACATTAGCAGCTACATTAGCAGCTGCATTAGCAGCTACATCGGCAGCTGCATCAGCAGCTACATTAGCAGCTACATTAGCAGCTACATCAGCAGCTACATTAGCAGCTGCATTAGCAGCTACATTAGCAGCTACATTAGCAGCTGCATTAGCAGCTGATGTGGTTTCCTGGTTGGTGATGCGCCAAAGTGCCAAAAGAGGAACGAAAAGTTCTCGAGCGTTGATCTGCTCTGAAAAGAACATTTATAATTGCAGGAAAAGGTGTTTAAAAGACACAGCTCGAGCACAACCGCGCACCGTAACGGCTTCAGATGGCGGCGCGCTGGACTAAAACCTGGTTTGGGGATGCCGACGTGTGAGTGCTGACGTTTCACAAGAGCACAGTAACAGATGGGGGCCTTCGCATATTGAGACACAGCGAACCAGGAGCCCCGTTCCTCCAAAGGTTCCTCTGCTAATGCTAACCCAGCCGACTGCACACGCCAGACCAAACACTCCTCTGCTCGGTACACCAGCACAGTCACTGGGGAGTGTCACATGACCCCGTGGGAGCTTCCAGGTCATAACAGCAGGACAGGTCAGATCCAGGCCAGGCTCTAAATCCTCCTCCTTGTGCAGAGGAATCTTTTAGGAAGGAATCTCTGGAGTCAGAAACCAGTGAGTCACTGGGCCCAGACGGTAATGAAATGCATAAACCATCAGCTTCTCTATATTTCAAGAGCAGACGGGTTTTATTTATAGACAGACCTCATCTTCCAACTTGTCATAACATTCATGAGCGCGAGCCAAAGCTAACGTTGAAAGCACTTAGCCTCACTTACAAGTGCGGAGGGAGGGTGGGGCCCCCGGAGACCCCGGCTCCTGTCCTCTCTGTGAACCTGCTGCTCCAAAATGCTTCGAGGAGCTCAGCCGCTCCGATACCGTTCACGTGTCCCCCTGACTCACTTTCTGCAGACTAGACACCAACACACACACACACACACACACACACACACGAGAGCTTGCAGACTGGTGAAGGCTATCCAGAGCAAATTATGCACACATGAGCGGCTCTGTGCAGACACCAGAAAGATTCCCAGTCCGGAGGCCTCCCAGGCTGTTAGCGTCCGACAGGAAGCCAGGAAGGAAGCGGCTATCCAGCACCAAACACACACTTCCATATTCTAATCAAGATTAATTATTGTCGGCTCCTGGCAGGGAGAATCACTGGTGCCGACACTGGAACCAACACAAATCTGAATATGAAGCAACCCCACCAGACTAAAGAAATATTCTACAGGAATCAGACCGTGTGATCCCTCGACTCAGTTCAGGCTCGTGAGCCAAAAAGGTGCAGAACACGAAGACATTGTTGCACTATCGTCCCTTATTGCGCCCGTCTGGGTGAAATACCTCCCCTGGCCTGAGGGGGGCGGTAGTCTGACGATCAGCAACTGCACATAAAATAGTTTTTTAACTTTACAAAAAAGAGGCAGCTTGTTCTCGCGCATTAAGCATGTTAACATTCATGCCCCCCTCAGATGGGGGCAGTTGGTCCCCCCCGCTCAGGTGCAGGGTCGGGCTCGGCCCCTCGTCATCAAACAAACCGAGGTGACCTTTGGGGGGAGAAAGCCCAGCCTTGAGAGAGTTGGGCCAGTCTGACCCCTCCTTCACCTCGCAGGTTGACACTTGAGTCGTGTTTGTCCGCAGACTCACCTGAGAAACGCAGCTCGCCTTTCACGGTCACGTGACGCAGCAATCGGCCTCCCGTCTCGCCACCCCGTGGGAGAACAGACAGGTGTTGGGACCACATAAACACCCTTCAGAGGTCATTGGACGGCGCCACGCTCCCCATCACGGCTGATTTACATAATGAAAAATGCAAGACAGAGCGGCCGGCCTGGTGTCTGAATCTGTTTAACGTCAACACACACACACACACACACCACACACACACACACACCACACACACACACACACACACACACACACACACACACACACACACACACGTTTCCTTCTTGAACACTGATTGATGGGACGCTGAAGTGTTACAGAAGGTAAACAAATGTCTGTTTAAAGTATCCCAACACCGCGTCCTCATCATCACATTTCAGGGCGAATAAATTGGTGCTTTTATCCAACCTCGTCCCTTGTGTAGTTTGGAATAACAGACGCATAAGTAAATCCCGAACAGTTTGCATTTTCTTCCGCACAAATTTTAGTGGGCAGATTCTATGCTTTTTTCACCAGTTGCTCTAAAACATGGTTTTAAGTTCCTGCTACAGTGTAAATATCACAAAGTGAAGTATTGTGACAGACTTATTTTTATACGAAACATGCATCATTTGTAGTATTTGAGTAGGAACGTTAACAGTTTTTCCAATAACACTAATCCACTTGTACGCTGCAGTGACCTATTTCAGCCACGTGGTGGCAGAATTTCCCGACAACTAAAAACAATAACTGGTCAACAGCAAATTTAGGATGGTTTAGGATAATTTAGATGTGGTGAATCCAAAAATCACATTGGTTATCTCAATCAATCCTACTTTCTGAACTAATCTACATATCTCTTTTTTGATGTTTTTGTTTACATGTACAGTGATCTAAGATGTCTGTGTAAATTCTCAGTCATCCAGGTCATTGTATCCAAGGTCTCTGAGAGAAAACTACCTTGGATGTACAGTGATCCCTCGTTTATCGCGGGAGTTGCGTTCCAAAAATAACACGCGAAAAGTGAAATCCGTGAAGTAGTCAGCTTTATTTTTTTTTATTATTTTACAATGCAATACTGAACTATAGAATGAAACCAAAAATCAAAACCTGTTTTAAAGCCCAAAATTTGTTTAAAACAATAATTTTAATATAGTAATACAAGGTTGGAAACATTGTCACTCGCGTATTTCCAGTCCCAGCTGTGCCTCTTCGTCCTGACTCCGCTCCGCTGGAGCGTCTGTTTCTACTGAAGGCGCAGGAGTCTTTCTCCCAGAGAAGAACATTGTTATGGGTAGTTGTTGGCGCTCTTTCTTTTTCTGAGCAAGAAGATTTTTATAAACGGATATGCCACCTTCGATTATATTTGAGAACTGCAATGAACGACTCGCAAAAAAAATCCGTGAAGCAGCGAAGCCGTGAAAGATGAAACGCGATATAGCGAGGGATCACTGTATGGGGATTTCCACATCATATGATGCGCAATAAACGAATTCTGAACATTTTGCATGTGCCAACTTATATTTTCTTTTTTTAGATTACAAGTGAATAAAATGACTTTGACTCGATGAACTTGCAAAAATAAGCCTGACGTATTCTGACGTATACACTATTGTTCCCAACAGGAACCTAGTCACAAGTTTCATGAATCATGCTCCCCATGTTTAAACGTGGTGACCAGGATAAAGCTTGGGCTCCACACATGGTATGCTAGTCATGCACCAAGTATCTCCGTCAGTGGACCAAAGGCAAGAAGAGTTGTCTGAAGGTTGGAATTCCCATTGTTTGGAGGGAGCCGACAAACCATGACTGCTACTTCTGCACTGTTGTTGTAACTGGGATCAACAGGAAGAAGCAAAGCAGCCTCAGGTAGCCTGATCTTGAAGATTCCTCCAGTGTTCCAGAAGATAAAGATGAAGAAGAAGATGATGAAGTAGTAGTTGTTGTTCTTAATGATGATGCTCTACATCCTTTTTCCCAAAGGGAGCTCAATGATCTAGTTAGTGATCTCAGCTTGCTAAAGTCCTCTGCATCCAGATGGAAGGAAAAGAACCTCCTCTCCGACAGTGCTCACATTACTTTTTAATCGCAACAGACATCAAGAATCCCTCCGTTTTTCCTTTGAAGAGAAGGACTTGGTAGATTGGATTTTTAAAAATCGAATTAGCAGAAAAACCCGATGTCATTTTTGGATTGGGTGGTGCAAAAGGGTCCTAATTCAGTTGAAAAAACAGACAACTTACATTTTTTTTCCTTTTGTAACCCAGTGTGATTTGTCTTGGTTCAGGAAAGCATCACCATCAGAGAGTGGTAGGTGTTTCGGGAGGAGAGGTTAAAAACGGCTCTTCAGGAAGCAGCTCTGATGGCTTACCTGCCACTTTATGATCTTCTTCACCCGTTAACCGAAGTCCTCCATGTCCAGACCTACGAATGAGATGATGAAGCCACGACAGCTGCAAATACAGGCTTTCATGTTGTAAACTGCATATGCAGTAAACACTGCCAGGCATTTATATATATATCAAATCAATTAATTTTCCCTGATAAGGAGCCGTTTCATTGTTTATGTGATTATCCCACAAAATTCTGAAATAAAAACAAACAAAAGAAAATCACACCCTCGTAAAGATTTTGTATTATTAGGACATTTCCTAAAGCTCTGAAGGAATATTAGTGTTTGTGTTCATGTTGCGCTTACTTCTTTACTTACGATGTGATTTCAGCATCACTCTTTATCCGCTATCTCACCGTAAAAGTCTTATTTTAGTGTTTGTAATCGTCACCGCAATAAGCGACTTTAAGACAGGAAAGTTGACTTTCTCACGGAACAGAAATAAAGAAACTGTCAATAAAGTTCAGGTGCGTCGGGGCGTGGCTTCGAAATGATTGACAGCCCATTCTTCTTCGAGTCTTGGACTGTGTAGCGGGGATATGAGGCTGACTCACCGTCGCCCCCGTGTGGTGGAGAGATGGTTTTATTTGCATTTACCTATATGCTATACAAAGATGTCATGTCATGAAAGAAGGGCCGAGATCAGGTCAGACGAGGTGGCTTTATGATTGCTACATATTTAAGGTTCATAAAAGCAGCGTAGAAACATTTATTATTGTTTTACTTTATTTAGTTGTGATTCCAATCAAACAGCTGCTGAAGAAAGACACACATTTCTCCACAAACCTGACATGTGACGGCCTGTCTTCACATATCGCCGACTCAATGAACAAATCAGCAAATGTAAACGTACACAAATAAAAGCTGTAATAACAGATTCGTTAAATCATCTGACTTGGACACATGATTGACCCTCAGCCGTATGAGAAGATTAAATCCCAACTCGTCCAGTTGCATAAAATTGTGTTAGAAAAACTTGATTTCACTCGGATTATATATAAAAAGCCACGAGGTGATAGCCAGCCTTCACAAGGGCTTCAACAGACAGTGCACACGGGTGTGATTCAAGTTTTATTCTCCTACCAGATACATTAATCAACACTGCTCAGTCTGAGATGGACGTGGTTTCTACAGACAGTAAATTCAGGCCCGTTGGCCTCATCAGGGGTCGATAACACAGCAAACTTGATGACAGGCTAAAATGACTGAGACGACCTGGAGCGTTGCTGGCCGTGTGTGAAGCTGCTGTCTGGTCCGTAGCCGACAGATTTTCAGACATCAGGGTCAGAACAGATCGACAACAGGTGAAAGAGGTGAAACTTTAAGACGGGGTTGAAATCATCTATGATCAGTCTTTGAAGTGCTCCGAGATCTTTAATCGTTTTTTTTCCTGAAGAACGCCTTCCCCTCAGAGACCCTGTCTTTGGTTTCCTGCAGTTTTTCTGACAGTTTGTCCTTCGTCTCCTCCATTTTCCCAGAGAGACGCTCTTTTGTCTCCTCCATTTTCTCAGAAAATCTCTCCTTTGTGACCTCCATCCTCTCCGTCAGTTTCTCCTTCGTCTCCTCCATTTTGTCCTGGATGTAGTCCTTCACCGGCGGCGGGGTGGATAAGTAGCCGTGCTTGCGTAGATACTGCACCGACAGTGAGGTGCCGCCCAACGTTACGGTGTATCTGGCAGGGGTCGCGATCTGAGGAGCAACAACGAAGCGCATCAAACCCCAAGGAGTTTTTCTATGCAGACTATTGCACTGTTCACCTTCTGGGAGGAAATTACCTTGTACATGGCATAAGCAGTCAGAGCGTAACCGCTTGAGGATTCCCTCAGTAGACCCACGATGGACTCGGGCAGACCGATCATCTCCAGGAATGGCACGACGTTCACACCTCTGGGGAGGAGCGAAAGGAGAAGGCAAATACCAAAAAAATTACATTCCAGAGTTATGTGGACACTTGTGCTCTTATCTAAAGAAATGTTCACAGTTAACAGATATTGAACTAAACAAATCGCCATTCTCTTACCTCCCTAACCATAAATCTCTTGTATGTCAGTGTGTCTTTAACAAGATCTTTATATAACATCCCAAATCAAAATTGTTTTTTTTTTAAAAATAACAACATGGTTTCTATCACAAGTTGACAGATACAATTTTTATTTAGATAAAAATCTGTTCTTTATAAAAATCAACAGGTGTCTATTTGGATATGCGAACACTTGCTGCCCCCGTGTGGTCAAAAGCGAATATGCCTGCAACGTATCACTGGGGTAAAAAAGGATCAATAACCGACTCAAAGGCAAAGCTCACCAAACTTACTTCATAGCAGCATAGTAGAAGGTTCCAAACCACACAGAAGATGTCAGGAGATGGAGAGGAATCATCACCTTTCCATACTGTTTGAAGGTTCTTTTAAACCTCTGGAACAGGCCGATGGACTTGTCCTGCAGGGGGTCCACATCTGGAGTGTCGTCGTTCTGTTCCTGTGCCTGAGGAGTGGATCTGGACCGGGCTTCCTCCTCTGGCGACTGTGGTTTCGGCAGGTGTGGAGCTTTGTGGAAGGCTGAGGACGACACCCATCGCTGACTGGAGGTGCGAGGCGGCGGAGGCCACAGGTGGAGGGCACAACAACAGGAAGCTGCTGCTGCTGCTGGCTCAAAGAAAGCAGCACCCACCAGATTTGGACGTACTGCTGCCACCCGCCGCAGCGTCTGATGAGTTAGGACGCGGTGCATCATCATCTTCTTCACCTGTGCTGCTGTGACGTTTAACCACAGACTAGGATTAGAGAAGAAGGCATTAAAAGTTATGTTTAACTTTAAATATGTTTTACACAGAAATCCAGTCCCGTCCTGTTTTTACAAGTTAACTATAGGCAAAAAAAGTCCAAGTTGGTTCCTATTCTTCTTTGGTAAACATTTGAAACATCTACAACCTTTTATCTGAATCAGAGTGAACTTTGTATGACCTCGTAACAAGCATTGTAGTAGAAATACTGTTGATCCTTCAAACGAGAACTGGCTGACTCGCACTTGGATGATTTGTGCAGTAAATTAAACCCTTCAAATCAAGTTCCGAAAGTACTGAACCTAACAAAGCTGCAGTAATGATTTAGAATTGTGATGTCCGTGTTGATGTATGCGTAAATACCTCCTTTTAATGACCGCGCAATCATAAATGCAGCACCTGGGGGGGAAGCACAAGAGCATCAGTATTGCCTAGATGTTTGAATCATTCTTCTTGTTATACTTGACATTAGAGAAATACTTAAGATTAGACAAGAGGGCAAAGCTCAGGGTCGAACACAATTACGCGCGATCATTTTTGGCAACTCTCCCAGCACATTTAGGTAAACGAGTGGAATAGTGACACCAAACGCGCTTATGTTCAATAATAAAGCAGCCAAGATAAGCGGTGGTGCTACAATAATGTGCCTGAAGTTTCACCAAGAGAACAGTCATGCTAACCCAGTGTTAGCTTTACGCACGCACTAGTTTAGGCTACCTGGCGCTTGCCAGTGCCGTCTGGAGCACAGTGATGCGCCTAAAACACATTATTATGCGCCGAGAAGACGCGTTTAGCCCAGTTAATCAGAGACTTGCTGTGCTTTACTGGTTTACGGGATTGTTAAGAGTAGGCATTGAACTGCTGCCAACTTTCATTTGGCGTTAGCTAACTATCTGCGCGCTAGTCGAACGGCTAGCCTTTTCGAAACAAGTTGGCAGTACGCTAGTTAAACTTATTAAAGGCACACTTTCGGAGAACGCTTCACTTACGTAGGATGTCATCTGTAAAGACTAAGACACACAACCTGTAATCCCGAGGGTCACACGACTGTACCCAGGTTATGTGTCATTCAAGGACCACATTTTTCGCTACCGCAATGCCGACTGCGTGGGACGCAAGACTGTCAACTCAGCCGAACAGACACATGGGAAACGTAGTTTACACTATCCCGCTGTTTGTACTCTTAAAGCCTATAAGAAATACATTTCCCATGTTTCCCAGTAACAAGTTAACTTCTCTAATGGAACAGTAGTCGGCAGTAACATGTTTTCACGACCTTCACAGTTGCCTGTAATCTTGATTTAAAACTATTCACATTGACCCGATTAGAGCAGGCTAATGAAAGTTCAATTGAATTGCTTCATTTAGTAAGTAAAAAAAAACTCGTAATTTGTCAGTTTTATTCGAATTGTTGCCAGTGTGCTGTATTCTAAGATAAGCCTAATTCTGCCTTCCATAAACAACTGCCTGTGCCGTTATCGGGAAACTTGACGCTTTTCAAGCGGCCACATAATTACCGCGTTTAATATATTTTGTAATACACCCGTGATACCACAAGGTGGCGGTATATTCCGGCTTCCCGAGCGACCCTGCTATTCATCCTGAGAGATTACAAAATGTTATATAATAAATAAATAAATACCTTCACGCATGCTGAGTATTCGGGATCTCTTTCTTGCATTCATAGACTCTTCTGTCTTTCTGTCACACATTTTCTTTTTTTCCCCATGTAAATATAACAGTTGTCTTAATGCACCTTGTACTTTTGTAGCAGTGGCAAGCAGGACAGCAGTGTCCAGAGTTATTCATTTGCATTTATGAGACATGATGTTCCATCAACTTATCAATGGCATAACTACAGTTAAAATAATAATCTAAAATTGACAAAGTCCGTAAAGCTGGAGTTATTTCGTCATGTACGTCAGACATCATATGGATACATTATAAATATAGCTTCCATATGAGGGAAACATTGGATATAATTAAATCCCCACATTATTAAATTACTTTATTATTAAATACTTTACAGAATTTCACCGAAATAATTACTCAATAATGTAAACGTTTTGCACGCACTACAAGCGGAAATGTGACCTTTTGGAAACGCAGATCTATAGCTCGAGACCACAGAATATCCTCAGCAACATAAAAGATTTTTATATGATTATGATCGGGGCATCTGTTTGTGCACACCATTCGTGCATTTTTACTGTAAAACAGTTATTTATAAGCCTGTCTACTTGCATCTAGCAGTGCAGTGATTTAATTACACTCTGTCGTCCCTACGGCAACGCATCTCTCCGTTTCTATGGTGACAGCTGATCCCTTTCAGTGTGGAAACATTCACATGAAGAGGCCACCTCACCACTCACTCTGACTTTGTTATTGATTATGTCTTTGGCTGTCGAAGGAGCCAACTTGAGCTGGTCCCAGAACCTCTTTTCTTCGAGCTCACGGTCGTGAAAGGTGAAGTTATTCGGACCTCCTGCCCTTAAAACTCCAGAGAACTCAGCAGACACTGGGGGTAAAAATGACTTTTAAAGCAGGATCCTGAAGGAGGTTTGGAGATGTGAGCTCATCTCTCAGCCACACATGAGGCTGTGGCTGAGAGATGAGCTGAATCTCGTTCCTCTTGGTCCGACTGTTGAAGAGCGACTCTGATCCCACTCAGCTCCTGCAGCCAGTCTTTGTTTTCACCAGCTGCTCCTCTTCTGTCTTTGGTTCTTCAGTTCTCATCTGTACCAACGTGACCCGTCAGGCCGGTGAGATGTCAGGACCCACTTTATCAAAGTACCAAACCTAAGCACAGAATGTTTCTATGGTAACCATGGAAATGAAACCACGGACTTCAGGGCAATGATTTTATGGTGTGTTAATCTCTGATTTAATGCTGAAAACACATGATGTCACAGATCAAAAAATGAAATGCAATTTTCCAGCTGATCCCTCTAAAAGACGTTATTCTCAGTTTTGCGGTTTTGGTCCTTTAACATTTCATCTGTTTATTGTTTTCTTTGGGAAAATCAGGAGACAAAAGTGTAAAACTCTACGTTAATCTTAAATAATCCTCTCCAGAATCTGTTACTGTCAATCAAAATAATTCATTTAGATATTCAAAGTCTTATTTTTTTTTTTTTTAAAAAGCACAATTTTATTTATGAAACACACTAACAAAAGCATTAAAATATTTCATACCAATGGGTAAAAATTCTTGAAAATGAGAATTTCCAAGAAAATAAAATCAATTTTTAAAAATTGTGTCCATCAGTGATTATCACATTTAAACCAACCGTCAGCTTTTACAAATATTCTCAGAATTTTGAACAATAACAGGAGAATTTTCTTTATTTATTTGCAGCTCCTTTTGGTGATTCGATTTTTATTTCTCTATCGAAAAAAAAAAAATTCTTGACCCAGTCCTGGTCAAGGATTCATCCTGTTAAAGGGGAATTCTTGCCTCCAGCCTTCAGTACATCACTCGTGGGAAACGTGGTCGGTGATTTCCTTTATATTCCAGCTCATGTGCTCCTCGAACTCATGACCACTTGAGGGAAATCAGCTCGTAAACAGCTGACAGATGAAACAATAACTGCATGAAGAGGACGGAAATTCCACAGACAGTGCTAATATTTGGTGTTTGTGGTTGCACAAATGAATTTCTGCTGAGAGGTGACAGAGAAAAGCGGTAGAAGAAGAAGGGTTAGCGTTGAGGGGTCAAGGGTCAACGCGTCAGGAGTCATTTATCTCGGTTCAGCTGAAACTCTCCTAAGAGGATGAAGCACATATCGCCTCCTCTTCCCCTCAGTTATCCAACTCTCCATCAACTGTTTCCAAACTGGATGTCCAACTCTGAGCAAAGGTCCCGACTGTTACAGATCTGCATGTAAAACCTGGAGATCCACTTTAAACTACAGGAACATCTGCAACTAAATGCACGAGTCGCCTCAGATGTAGAAGAAGTCCCACACCAGGAAGATTCTAAAACTTTTTCCTCTTTCAAACGGTGCATTTAGAGTGAAAAGGACAGGATATGAACGTAAAATCACCCAATCACCGGCTTCCTGTGTGAGTGTGACACCGTGGATGTTTATTAATGTGGGCCTGAACCAGCCGACCCCTCAGCTTCAGCAAGACAGTCACACATGATGCCACCCTTTGAACCCCCACCAAACCAGCCTGGTCCTGCTCACGGTTTCTTCCTGTTAAAAAGGAGTGTTTTCCTGCAACTGCCAGTTGCCTGGAAACTATTTTAAAAGCAACAGATATTATATAAATACAACTGAATTGAATAAAAGATGAATAGATTTAATTAAAGCAGACATCTGACGGAGGAGCAGGAACAGCACACATGAGAAGACGGAGCAATGAAGGAAGAAAAAACAAAAGCAGGAAAAATTGAATGAAGCCACAGAGTGATTGTTGTTGGCACGACAACACAATCTAACTGAAGGAGGCAGAATGTTGTGGAAAATGCAAGCATACGGCTAAAGAAGCAGAAGAAAGCAAACAAGAAGAAAGCAGGAACATTCAAATTAAAGCGCAAGTCCAGGAGAAGAGAGCGAGGGTGCACTCACAAGAAGGCCAGCTGCCCCCCCCCCCGCCCTCCCATCCACATTACTCTTAGCAAACCGCGCTCAAGCCTGGACTCCTTCAGCATCAAAAACCTTGAAGGCTAACAGGACACAGGTGAAACACACTGTAATAACCAACTGGGGGAGTTTGACACAATCAAAGCTGGAATTAAACAAAAACACAGAAGACGTTGACAACAACGGTGTTGTTATCTTTAAAGCTATTCCAATAAAAAGACGACTTTCATCCAAAAGTCCGTCCTAATTCATATCACAGGAACTCCTCTTCAATAAAGAACCAGCGTTTCCGCAGCTGCGTCCAAACCTCTGTCATCAATTTGGACTTTATTTATTGGAGAACGAGTCGAGACTCTCTTCCACCTTTTAAAAATCCTTTCAAATTTCTGACCCTGTCAACATCCAGAGACAAATAAACATTTTGCATCTACTTGTTTTCGCCGCCAAGGTAAAGGACACCTTTGTAGACAGTTGGAACAGTTTTTGGGGAAAACCTGGTCGGATTAGGAGAGACGTGTCCATCCCACCCGGGATGGTGCCTCTCTCATTTCTAGGAACTTTTATTAGACCCAAGCAGGGGAGCGGTCAATCACCGTAATCCTGCACTTTCCTTCCGTCCTCGAAGTGCTTTTGTCTCTCTTCAGCAAAGCTGTTTTTGCTCCGACTGTGGAAATACACTCCCCAGAAGGCGGCTGCAGAAAACAGAAGGTATGGAAGAGCCATTTTTGTCACCGTGTCAGAGGTAGTGCTGTGAAAGCTTTCTTCACTCACATGTAATTGGCACCTACTGTGAGAGAGCCGTGGCCCTAATTCGGTCATAACCAAATGCATCTGCTGTTTCTCCCATTTTGGCCTGCTAATGCTCTGAATACGCTGTTAAAACTCTTTATTCTGAAGTTGTCATTGACTGGAATAAAAACAGTTCAGAGAAAAGTGTCCTCATCTAAACTGACGCTGCTTTTATTTTCGGAAAGAAAGGCGTAGAAAAGTCTAATAGAAACGTGGAGGCTTCTTTCATCGCCTGTAAAAGCTGTTAAAAACATGTTTGCACAAGTAAAAAGCGGAGGGATAAACACAGAAACGGTGCCAAAACCACAACAGGTTTATTTACAGCAGAAAAACACCTCGAATAAAAAAAAATTGCTTCTGGCCCCAGATTAATGGGATTATATGGAATCCATACGGGTAGAGTTATCAATATCTGAGTAATTCAAGCTCAAACAACCGTAAACTCCTCTTCCGTCCCAGGCCAGGGGCCACGAGCCACGGCCCAACAAGCCACGCGCACACGTCTTTAGATTAACGAAACACCCCGAGAGAACAAACACAAATGCCCCTGCAGAGGGCTGGGAACAGCTAGTCTGAACGTGCGCTGAGTGTAATTTCCACGTGTTTGTGCGTGGGATCCCTAGCGGGTAAGGTTGGAGGGCTGTTTGCAGGGCCGCGCTGACACCCACCCGTCTCCAGCGTCTCCTGGGAACAGAATGAAAATGAGCCGCCCAGTTCTAATGCGGCTGCAGACAGAGCCATAATAGTCCGCCGTGACGGTTCTGAAGGCTGCAGAGCCGGAGTGGAAGGACAGCAGCATTTCCAGAAACATACCGAATGATCCGTGTGGCCGAGCTTTACCCACTGATTTGGATTCTGTAGCCGCAGGAAGCAAACAAACTTCTCATTTATGGATGAGCAGAAGCACCTTGAGAATGGTGGCAGCGCTCCACATGCAGACGAGGGGCAGAGCAGAGGCCGAACTGAAACCTGGGGCATTTGAAAGGTGGACAAATATCTGAAGTTTGTTTATTCTTGGTCAAAAGTCCAACCTCTCACGCTCGACACGCTCACGTCTGCAGCAGCCATGAAACAGGGACGTAACCACGACAACTCAATGCCAAATGCTACCGCAGGACCAGGCTGATGCATTTGGAGCCTACGTTAGGACCAGCACCCACACCAGTTTGAATAAACCGATCTACTGATCTACTGTGATCTGACTGCAGGACTTTCTTCTCTACCTTAAGGGAGGCCAGGATGCAGCTAATTGATCAAATAGATTAGCACAAAATTAGCCTTTCAGCGCAGTCAATGTCAGCTTTTGTTGTTGTCACAGCCTCGGCATCGCGGAGAGGAAAGACGCTCCTTGTTCTTCATGTCACGGTGAGATATTTATGAACCCGCTCAAGGGGGCGTTCGATAAGAGGAAAACAAGAACCGGATTTCCAGGCCGACGGTCAGTCGTGAACAGAGATCACATTTTCATCCCTGTCATGTTTTTACTGCGTGTGTGGCGTCATCTTCCTAGAAGGGAGAGTTCTTCCTGGAGGCGCAGGAGGTCTTTAAACTTTCAAGGTCTTTAAACTTGAAAGGCTCTTTAGTTTGTAGCTCTTTGACATTGTTTTAATTTTTGTTTCTATGGTAAATATCTCATTTTCTGCAGAGATTTTTTTTTAAACAAATTCAAAAGTCGTTTTGAGCAATGTGGAGAATGAAAGAAAGCAAAGAAACAGGATTTAAGGCAGAAAGTCACAACAATTGTTGCAGGAGCTATACTGAAAAGATGGATTTCCATTCTAGACCAGCAGGTCCACAGAGCCTAATGGAGCCCCTCTTTCCCCGTTCTGACTGCTCCTAAATTTAAAAGAGGAGTCAAGCTTTTACTAGCTGTAAATTACCAAAGTCTCCGTGGTCCTCCCCACATCTGCTTTTACTCCCGTGTGTCTCGGACTTCAACGTACACATTCTTGGCATTATTGAATTATCTTTCATGGCAGCGTGACAGCGGGGATCGTACTGGCACCTTTGACTGCTCTTCAGCTCTCTTCAAAAGTTCTTCTTCTTTAAAAAAAACCTCATTCATGTGGATCTCAGCATCATCTTTGATATTTGTTCTAAAATGAACCTGCGGATGATTTAGAGACCATAAATAATGAAACTCATTTAGGGCCAGTCTCAACATCTGGAGTTACTTCAGGCCAGATCCCAGAATAAAGCTGGAGAAAAGAGCTTGTCCGTGCTGCGGGGATGATGGATACGGTTAACGTAAAGGTTTCCTGGCAGAATAAAAGATTATTTTAAAAGCGGTATCAGGCATTGCTTTTGCACGCAATAAAATCTGGAGTCACACGTTGCGGCCCAGGAGATGCGATGTGAAGGAGACGAGTCTGCCGCCTGGCCAGCTGTTAGCTGGACTCCAGGAGGAGGTTCGATCTCTGGTTCCTGTCTCCCTCTGAGCTCTGGGACCAGTCACCCACCCAGGAAGGTCGACCCGTGCGGGGCGGACCCTAACTCTCTCCACGTAATTCAACACCCAATTCATCCGCTTGAACCACCACCTACTAAATTTAGACAAAAACCTTCATTAATTCATTGAAGAGATGACAGTTAAATGATCTGCAAATGTCCAGGTGAAAGAGAGACGTCAGAGTTTATGGTTCTTAAAATAAGGCTGCATTTTTGGACCAAAACATCATTTTGAGCTGCATTTTGTAACTGTGACAAAGCTGAATAATGTTCCTTGTTGCAATGTTGCTTATCACAGCCAATAAAACATGTCGGGCCATGTGAGAGAATTGTAAATCAAAAATGGCTTTTCACGAGAGCCCGATAGCAGGGGAGCGAATGGTAGCGGAACATTTAATTGGATCAGGCCGTGATAATTGAGCAGAGGAGCAGAGTCGGAGGTCACAGTCTTAAAGAACATCGTGTGAAACAGCTCACAAAGAAAAATCTGTGGAGAACAGCAACCCGTCTGTGGGGAGAACGTGAGCTCAGGGACCAGTCGGGGACTAGGGTTAAATGACGACAAACTGGAAAAGAGAGTTCCAGAGAGTTCTCAAAGGCAACATTTTAAATGCTGCAGCTATTTACATCCCCAGTCTTTAAGAGTCTGTAAGAGAGCTCTGCTCTTCAATGACTTCGACACAGGTTCTGAATGAAGATTTGCATAAAAAGAGGTTCTCAGACAAAATTGCCAAGCTGATTGCACTCACACACACACAAACACACACACAAACACACTCACAAACGGACCACACACTTGCGCGCGCAGGGAGGGAGGCACTGATGGGTTACATATTCGTAAAAATTAGCTTCCCCATGTTGCTTCCAGGAAACAGAATATTTTAATGTTTTTGGAAACAACAAAATAAAATTAAATAAACAGCACAAACAGCTAATTGGATCATGTGACAGTTGGGACCATCTTAAGTGCCATTAGAGCGCAGCCGAGGTCGTGAGCTCTGGCCTCTGGAATCAGACAAACTCATCAACCCTTCTCGGTCCTCTTTGCTTCCCTCATCAATGAAGTCACTTTAAGCTCTTCTGTTATTTTTATTTTGTGGCCTGTGTATTAAATTAGTAGCAAATCACCAACCTAAGCACAAACCACTTAAGCACACTTGATGCTTCGCAAATATGTAGTTTAGTCCCCCTCCTCCTCCTTTACCTATCAGAAGCAGGGTCCTGCTGGAGGTTTCTTCCTGTTAAGGGAATTTTTCCTACTGTTGCTGTATGAAACCTCTTCTTTTCTGACTCAAAAGCCTTTTCACACAGCACTTCGCTAATGCGGGTTTTTATTAAGGTGCTATAAATAAAGTTGGACCACATTAATGTGTCTCCATGTTCCTGTTTGACAACAAGAGTCCAGTTTTGTGATGCTGCTCTCTCCAATTTGATGCCTTGAAAAAGTTCTAGGATCCATTTCATGCATATCAGCAACAGGGTGTCCACCGCCCTCTAGGGGCCGTCTGCAGTAACGCGGGAAAAGGCCGCCTTGCTGCCTCCGTCTAAACCCAAATCTGAGAAGGACCTTTAAGAAGAGGTAAAACTCAAGAGCAAATGGCCATTTTGTAGTTGTTTTTTTTAAAGTGTTTGTTCTGGTTTGATTCTCAGAATCCTGGGAAATGTTTGATTGACAAAACCAAGATTTTGTCACACATGTGTCAAAGAGGAGGAGGAAGAGGAGCGTGTAGCAACATGATGGAAGTGCTAGTAAGACCTGACAATGGAGGTCTTGTCTCCCTCTGTCCCTCCCTCCTCCCCCTCTCTCTCTCCTCCTTCTCTGCCTCTCCTCTCTCCCCCCCTCCCCCTCCCCTCTCTCTCTCTCCCTCCTTCCTCCCTCTCTCCTCCCTCTCTCTCCTCCTCTCCCTCTCTCCCCTCCTCCTCCCCTCTCCCTCCTTCTCTCCCTCTCTCTCCCTCCTTCTCTCCTCTCTCCCACCTTCTCTGCCTTCTCTCTCCCTCCTTCTCTCCCTCTCTCTCCCTCCTTCTCTGCCTCTCTCTCCCTCTCTCCCTCCTTCTCTGCCTCTCTCCCTGCCTTCTCCTCCCTCTCTCTCCTTCTCCCCTCCTCCTGCGGTCTTCCTCATCTCCTCCCTCCTTCTCTGCCTCTCTCTCCCTCTCTCCCATTCCTTCTCTTCCTCTCTCTCCCCTCCTTTTCTCTCCCTCTCCTCCTCTCTCCCTTCCTCCTCTCCTCCTCTCTCTCTCTCCCCCACTTCTCTTCTCTGCTCTCCCTCTCTCCCATCCTTCTCTCCCTCTCTCCCTCCTTCTCTCCCTCTCTCTCCTCCCCCTTCTCTCTCTCTTCTCCTCTGCCCTCTTCTCTAGGTCCTCTCTCTCCCTCTCTCTCCACCTCTTTCTTCCTCTCTCTCGCCTATCTCCTTCTCTCCGTCCTTCTCTTCCCTCTCTCCTCTCCATCCCTCCTTCTCTCCTCTCTCTCCTCCTCTCTCCCTCCTCTCCCTCTCACTCCCCCTCCTTCTCTCCCTCTCTCTCCCTCCTCCTCTCCCTCTCTCTCCCCTACTTCCTCTCCCTCTCTCCCTCCTTCTCTCCCTCTCCCTCCCCTCCTCCTCTCACCCTCATCTCTTCCCTCCTCCTCTCTCCCTCTCTTCTCCCTCCTCCTCTCCTCTCTCCCTCTCCTTTCTCTCCCCTCTCTCGTCTGCCCGCTCCCTCCTCCTCTCCCTCTCTCTCACCTCCTCTCCCTCTTCTCGCCTCCTTCTCTCCCTCTTCTCAGTCCCTACCTTCCTCTTCACCTTCCTTCTCTTCCTCTCTCTTCTCCCTCCTTCTCTTCCTCTCTCTCCCTCCTTCTCTTGCCCTCTCTCTGAACCCTCGGCTCTCTCTCACCTCTCTCTCCCTCCTCTCCCTCTCTTCCAGTCCCTCTCCCTCCTTCTCTCTCTCTCCCTCTCGTCTCCACTCCCTCCTTCTCTTTCCTCTCATCCTTCACCTCCTTCTCCAATCTCTTCCATCTCTCTCCCTCCTTCTCGCTCCCTCTCTCCCTGCCTCCTCTCACCTCTCTCGCTCTCTCCCATCCTTCTCTCCTCTCTCTCCCTCCTTCTCTGCCTCTCTCTCCCTCCTTCTCTCCCTCTCCTCCCTCCTCCTCTCCCTCTTCTCTCTCCCTCCTCCTCTCCCTCTCTCTCCCTCTCTCCCTCTCTCTCTCACCCTCCTTCTCTCCCTCGTCTCCTTCCTCCCCCTCCTCCTCTCCCTCTCTCCTCCTCTCCCTCCTCTCCCTCTCTCCCTCCTTCTCTCCCTCTCTCCTCTCCCTCCTTCTCCCTCCCTCCTTCTCTTTCTCTCTCTTCCCTCCTTCTCTGCTCTCTCTCTCCCTCCTCCTCTCCCTCTCTCTCCCTCCTCTCCCTTCTCCCTCTCCCCTCCTCCTCTCTCCCTCCTCTCTCCGTCCCTCCTTCTCTGCTCTGCCTCTCTCTCCCTCCTTCTCTGCCTCTCTCTCCCTCCTCCTCTCCCTCTCTCCCTCCTCTCTGCCTCTCTCTTCGCCTCCTTCTCTCCTCTTCTCTCCCTCCTCTCCTCTCTCTCCCTCCTTCTCTGCCTCTCTCTCCCTCCTCCTCTCCCTCTCTTCCCCCTCCCTCTCCCTCTCCCTCCTTCTCTGCTCTCCTCTCTCTCCCTCCTTCTCTCCCTCCTCTCCCTCTCTCACGATTACTCCGGTCTGATGCTCCACAGACGCACCACGCAGAGCTGCGGGGACTGAGTCACAGCTCCAGAGGTGGGTCATTTTTCTTTCTTTCTACAGATTCATTCATTCTCCCCTCACTGACTTTATCGCTGACAGATGTTGCGTATGGTGGCATCTCTGGGACTTAGATCATTACTGAAGGTGAAATATTTGCCTGAATCATCCCGCAGCGACTCGTTTAGATGAGTTGTTGGTCCTTGCATGTTTGAGGAGCTGCTGTGAAATGTGCAGGATTTAGTTGGGATGCTGCCACTTCCTATAGGGACACAAGCTGAGGGGTCTGTTCCCAGGACCCCCCCGCCAGATGTGCTTTAGATGTGATGTTCGCTGTGTGGTTTAAGGCGCGGAGAACCAGGACGTGGAGAGCAAGTCTGTCTCTATTATCTGTGACATCAGTAAATCACACACTCACAGACCCACTAACATGCTACTAATACGTAATTTTAGGCCAATCTTGCTTGAAAAAGATGCATTTTTGTAGCTTGTATTGAAACAACTGTCACAAATCCTTCTGTCAAGCACATCATATAAGAATTTTAGAACAATGGCTCATCTTTGCTCCCTCTTTCTCATCTGGAGAAACAAGAGATTTGTTGCCCTCTTAACCTCCAGTTGTTTCAGAAAATGGTGCTCGCTGCTCAAAATGAGTTCACGTAACCTCCCTCCAGCTCCTCATACCCTTTTAAAAGAGATCCACAAAGATTTTGAACTCATCAACAGCTTTACCCATCAGTTCTTCTGTTTCCAAGACTTTATTCAACACATCCAATCTTCCAAAGTTTAATTAACACACACCACCTCAGAGCAGATTCAACACAATTTTGTTGAGGAATCTAAATATCAACCTGAATTTTTACTTAACTTACCAAGCAAGTTGATAATTGATGAAAAGGCATCTTAAATATAGTTTTATAGAAATAAATATAGTTATATAGAAATATAGTTGATATTTGGATTGTTCTGGATGGTGTTTGATTAAAAAGAGCAGGATGTGATCTGTTCATCTGTATTTTTTATAAACCTGGACATTAGTCATCTCACTGATGATGCAGTGCTCAGAGGAGGAAGAGGAGCTTTTTTACTGGCTGAACTAAGGCTGCTTCCCCACAAACAAGCTGCTTTTCATTTCTATAACAGAGGGTTCAATAGAGACGAGACATCCAGAATCTCAGGTGAAAAGGATCATCGAGGTTGATGACGAAGATTTATTCACATTTATTAGGATTTTTGAATCCCCCCCCACCCCCCCGACAGACGGATGCAGCTTCCTGCCCCGATATGATGCTGATATGATGATTTTAAGACACAGACAGCATATTTGTGTCAAAAAGAGCATATTTTTGTAGGAAGGAGCTGTTAAACGTGAGAAGATGAGGAAGCTGAAGTCAGTGGGACGGTTGGGATGGATGTGTGCAGCCTCTTTAAAAAGAGGAGCCAGAGAAGAGAGCAAAGATGGTGGTCAGAGGTGCAATCACGGAGGTTCGAATGCAGCAGAACATCCACGTGCTGACACGACGTGCAGCTGGGAGCAGGAATGGTGAGGGAGGAGGTGACCGTTCACCAAGTCAGAAAGGGCAGGGTGACGAAGGTCACATCTTCAAACCGTAAGTCCCTTCTGATCACGGGGGAGCAATGAGAGCCTGCAAACACACCAGCAGAGGACGGGCGGCTGGGAGCAGCACTCAGATCAAATTTGGAGGCCCTCATAATGCGTCCTGGGTGTTTGCTAAAGAGCCAGGACCCTGCGGCCCTCCAGTTAATGAAGACTTCCCAGTAAGAGGGACAGGGCCCTGTCTGCATCCCAAAGTGAAATATCCACCACGTCCTTCAATGGTCTGATTGTTCGAGGACCTTTGCGGTCCAACTTCACAGCCTTGCAGATTAATGTGTGCAGCTCAGACCCATGATCAGAGTCCTGCAATTGGTTCCTGTTTGCCGCGTTGCTCAACACCTTCCCTCTTAGCTGGTGGTTATCTAAGATTCTAAGCAAGGGTGAGCGACAACAGCTCAGGATCAGGCGTCTTGTTTATTTCAGCCTTGAGGGAGATGCTATCTAAAATGCACCGCTAACCCACGCCCACCTTATCCCTCCACTGACTGATATTACATAAAATAAACCCTCAGACTGTTCAAATGGATTTCCAGCCGATGGCCAAGACATGAGACAAAGGATAAGTCTGGGAAGTTTCTCTGGGAAGCATTTCCTGTTGCTCTGGGCTTTTTGTTCCATTCAGATTATTTTTATCTGGCTCAGCTCCAACAACGTCCAGAGTTTTACTGAAGGCTTTTGCAGCCCATCTTAAAGTACTTCAGGGTAGAATTTCCAACTCTGGTTCCCCAGATGTGAACATTTTGTGTAAATGAATTTGAGTTTGCGTACATGTTAGTAAATAAGGGGACTGTTGCGGTCCTGTGGAGGGTTAAGTGTTTACTGCATTTACACAGATTTGTGTTTTGAAAGGTTTTTGCACTTTTTTTAAACAAATTAACCACTTTGATTTTGGTGCTGTTAGTATTCTGCACACGTGGCATCAACCTGAGCAACAATTACGCTACGGAAACACTTTTTAGCACCTGTAGATGGGAAGGGAAACCCAAAAGCTTGTAATGTTTTTAAAGATTAAATGTCAGGAGTGAGTGTTGTTTTCTTTCATCTTCCTTCTTCCACACTTGTTCGGATAATTCAGTGTCAGTTGATTATTTAAATGTGATGAACAGTCAGAGTAGATAAGATAATCACTCGTGTGTGTGTGTGTGTGTGTGTGTGTGTGTGTGGAGGGAATGGGGGAGGTGCTGTCAATAAAGTTCACGAGTGCTGGATTAAACGTGTCTGCATGAGTGATTGCAGACAAAATGACTTCTTTTTTTTACGACTTTCATCCTTCCACTCTGTTTTGGTGCAGAGTCAGGGGTCCCCAGGGGTCCCGCACCAGCTCCTCAGGGGGCGGTGAAGCCTCGTCTGAGCTCCTCCCTGGGGTTTAAACTGGTTTCAGTCACTTGCGTTTGGGATGCAGATCAGGTCCGTAAGAGAGGACACAAGCGTCGCTCGTATCAGCGTTTAGTCATTATGACTCAGAGATTTTATCTCGTCTTGCAGAAGAGAATGTAATTCTGGATTTTCTGGGGTGGATTCATTTATTCGCTTAGTAGCAGCTAATAAACATTTTCATGTTTCCCCCGCGGCCAGCGAGTCAACTCAACCCTCAGTTTACGTTTATCTGAGATGCAAATGTGATGCTTGATTTGTTTTAGTTATTCCTCGGCGTGTTTACTTTACATCCATTTAAGAATCTTCCCCCTCGAACTGCCTCGTGGCCCACCGCCACACGCTGGGATTTTTCAGCGCTTCCACATGACCCCGAGGGGTCCATCGGACAGGTCATGTGTTTTCTCAGAAAGGAGGCTCGTCGCCGCCGGCCACAGTTGAGATTTCTGTTTTGGTGCATGTCTGCATGTCACCAGCATGATGAAGACAGCACAACAGGCTCCGTTACGCTAATTCCAGACAGACTGAACTATTGTTCATTCCCACAAACTACAGTGAGAATGAAGATGAGTAACCGACTAACAGTAAATTCAGCACAGAAATTTTAAAAAAAAAAATTAGAGCTCCATAAATGGAAAAACAGAGATATTTTGGCTGAGCTGCATTTCCATGGCGGCGCCTGCTTGCATCACTCTACAACTTTTACAACTTTTACAACTTTTGTATCGCCAGACTTTTTACACAGTTCTCAGCAGATTTCAGCATTAAGGCCAGAGGAGCTTAGCATGTCTGCTAAATGTAGAGGAGTTTCGAGAAGGGGAAAACTCACTTTTTATCTAACATTAGCACTGGCTGTGGCTTCCCCATCACAGCAGGGGGTGCAGCAGAGAGGAGGGAAGAGTGAAAGTAATGAATTCAAATGTTATTAGGTGTCTTTGAAGGACTCTAATGGATGAATGAAATGGGTTGAACTTAGCTGAAAAGATGCACCACGTTAGCCTTTACACAAGATAATCAACATGTAAATGTGTTTTTTACCATTGACGTGATGCTGCCAATTAATAAGACCAGGAGAGAAGAAATTAAATTACTGCGTTCAATCAAAAAAGATGCAACTTAATGACAAAATGGTTGATTCAATCTTCCCCAGACCTGCTGCTGTAACTTGATAATTGAATGAATGGCATTTAAACTGAGATAACAGTGATAATGAGCCATGAGCAGACTCTATTTCCTCAGGAGACTCAGGTCCTTCAGTGTTTGCAGCAGGATGCTCCACATGTTCTACCAGTCTGTCATGGCTAGCACCATCTTCTTTGCTGTGGTGTGCTGGGGTGTGGGCATTAAAGCAAAGGATGCCAACAGACTCAACAAACTCATCAAAAAGGCAGGGTCTGTTGTTGGCTGTAGACTTGCAAACTTGGACGAGGTGGTGAGGGACAGGATGGTGTTGAAACTGCGGACAATCATGGACAATCCCCCCCCCCCCCCCATCCATAACACAGTGGACAAACTGAGAAGCAGCTTCAGCAGCAGACTCCTGCAGCCTCGCTGCTCTAAGGAACAGGACAGGAAGTCATTCCTGCTGTCCACCATCAGACTGTATAACTCGTCCAAACCCAGCCAATCACAATAATTATGTAATGTTTATGTTGTAATTTTACTTCTATTTTATTCTATATTTATGTATATATGCTTATAATATGTATATATTATATTATGTATATATTATATATATGCTTATAATATATGCTGTATATATGCTTATAATGTTCTAATCTTATCTGTATTTATTTATTCTGTTTCTATACTTTGTATAGGTTGCTACTACAATTCAATTTCCTCACGGGGATGAATAAAGTACATCTTAATCTTAATCTTAATAATGCTATTAAGATATGCTAAATTATGCTACAAAATATGGATTTTAAAGATGACCGACTTTCCATTTCGCCCTCGGCCCGTTTCAGACATGACTTTCTCTGCACCACGCTGAGGACCAGGCCTGCAGAGATGAACACATCTCACAGATCCTCCGACCCCCAGGAGGGGATTATGGGTAACTCTACCTGGAATCCGCTCTCCTATCAACCAAATTTCACCCTGTCACCCCCGCTGCTGCCAAAGACCAAAACTGCAGCGTGCGAGCAGCTCCACATTGCAATAGAGGTACAGATAGTAATTACATTCTCTATGTACCTGAGTATCTGAAGCATGTTTATCAATCATCAGTTTTCTTACTTCCTGTCTCCTGGTGCTCCTCTATCAGGTCTTCCTGACCCTGGGTATCATCTCCCTGTTGGAGAACATCTTGGTCATCATGGCTATCGTGAAGAACAAGAACCTTCACTCTCCCATGTACTTCTTTGTCTGCAGGTGAACGTCTCATTAAAACTTCTCAAATTGGTTGACAGCATTTATTTGCTGTCCTCCCTTTTCCCCCACAAATAAGAATCTTTTTTTTTAAATTCTTGTGAACTTTTTCACCCAGCAATTATATAATAACACAGCTGTAGAGATTTGCGGGTTTTATGTTCATGTAATTGATTTTTTTCTGGCAGCGTCGGCCTTGTGACTCTCAACAGGGAAAGTCAAACAAAGTAGAAAGAAAAATTGAATTAAAAACCATTTTGGCAGCTTAATGTTGGCGTTAATGTCAGACAGTTGTGACTGTAGTTGCCTGTGGGCCTCATGACTGGACGTGTTTTAAATTGTCGTGTACGTGGTGCCTTCAGGGACAGAGGGGACTTTGATTTTCAGGGTATTTGATGGGTTCTTTGCTAAAAAAAAATGGGTGGACAGTGCAACAATCTTAGAGATCGAGGAAACATATTTTGTTCTATAACATGATGGGGCATGAGCAGCAGAATAGCGAGCATAGGCAGCTAGCGAAGCACACCCAGAAAAAACCTGTAAACCAAATTCTGAGCTCTGATCCAGGAAGAGACACCGGTTAAAATAAGGTGACAACACAGGAAGCTGGAGGACACGAACAATGACAGATCTAAAAGGAAGCTTGCTGGTTTGCTCGTTGCAGTCTGGCGGTGGCGGACATGTTGGTGAGTGTGTCCAACGCCTCGGAGACCATCATCATTTACCTCCTTAACAACAAGCAGCTGATAGCGGAAGATCACCTCATCCGGCAGCTGGACAACGTGTTTGACTCCATGATCTGCATCTCCGTCGTGGCGTCGATGTGCAGCCTGCTGGCCATCGCCGTCGACAGGTAAGAACTTCCCGTTGGCCTCAGATCTAGACCTCTGATGTGGATTCCATTAAAGTTTAATTGAATTCAACCTTTTAGTGAATGTCACGGACATCTTGTGTTGCTTTGCTCATAAATGTAAAAGGAATGTCTTTGGTTACGCCAATTGCACAGAAACAGTAAATTTAATTACATTTTAATGCTGCTTTATATAATTTACATTACTTGTGTCTTGAAATAGCTGGTTGTTTGTTGCAGCTCAATTAAAAGGAACAAAAAGTCCATTTTCCAGAATATTCTGGTTGAATAAGAGTCGCAACGTGGTATGAGCTGTAGTGTTCTGATTAAAGAGCACGAAGGAACAGATTCCCAGTTGATAGCGGTTTATTGACTCGTGGTCTAAGATGCCTCCCACAAATTAATCAGAGAAAATCAGTTATGAAATGAGTTCAGGAAAACCAACCTTAAATACTCATCACTCGATAGATCTAAATAGATCCAACATTTAACATGTCCAGTCAACATGATTCCGAGTAATTCTGTCAGAATAGTAACGAAACATGAGATTTTCTCAGAACTATTAAGAAATTAAGAGCTATTAACAAATTAAGCGCCAACCTCAATGTCAAACTCACCTTCTGTCATTCACACACACCAAAGCATTAATGAATCCAGGGAAGAACGAAGGGCTCCTCCCTCTGTAGACCACTGAACTAAACAAAAACAAAACTGAACTAAACTCATTTCCAGGTGCTGTGTATTAATTCCTCCGCACATCTGTGGTGCGTTCAAGACACACATGCATGGAAACGATCCCAATCAACTAAACATTATGCCACGTGGGCTTTGGAACATCCCACCTAAAATCAACGCATAAAACACGTTTCCACCATGTCAGCACGTTCCAGTTTCATCCCAGTTCAAGGCCGCCTGCTGCTGATCCAGATCTGAAACAAGGATCCTGATCTTTGTCATGGCCCAAAATAACCCAATCCTTGGGTCGCTTCCAAACTCCTAACTCCAAAAATCTTGGGTTTGTGATAAACGATCAACAAAAACAAGCGCAGGGTCTGGTTGATTCCAGCAGTTATATCGATTTGAGTAGACAAAGCGCAATCAAAAGTTGTCCTGGAGCCTGACCCCCGTCTTCCCGTCTGCAGGTACGTCACTATCTTCTACGCTCTGAGGTACCACAACATCATGACCGTGAGGAGAGCCGGATGCATCATCGGAGGAATCTGGACCTTCTGCACAGGCTGCGGCATCGTCTTCATCATCTACTCAGACACGACGCCTGTCATCATCTGCCTGGTGTGCATGTTCTTCGCCATGCTGCTCATCATGGCCTCCCTCTACAGCCACATGTTCATGCTGGCGCGTTCACACGTCAAGCGCATCGCCGCCCTGCCTGGAAGCAACTCCATCCACCAGCGCGCTAGCATGAAGGGAGCCATCACCTTGACCATCCTGCTGGGGATCTTCATCATCTGCTGGGCTCCCTTCTTCCTGCACCTCATCCTCATGATCTCCTGCCCACGGAACCTCTACTGCATGTGCTTCATGTCGCACTTCAACATGTACCTCATCCTCATCATGTGCAACTCTGTGATCGACCCGCTGATCTATGCCTTCAGGAGTCAGGAGATGAGGAAGACTTTTAAGGAGATCATCTTTTGCTACAGTCTGAGAAACACTTGCAGCACCATCTGCACTCTTCCAGGTAAGTACTGAGAGAGGCGCTACAAGTGTTTCGCAATCACCACACGTGTGGAGTTCCCTTGAAACGCCCTGTTGAACTCTCAGCCAAGCACCTTTTTGTCTTGTATGACGGTGGACACACACACGTGCTTGGGAACAGCAAGGTCTCATTCAGAATTTTGGCTCGAAAGAGTCGATGCTGAGATGGAACCCTTCTAGAGTTTAAGTCAAGATTTTGGTTCCCAACATTACCCAATACTTGGCAAAAACTGTGATGATTATTGCAACGATATTATCCAAAGATGTTCAGAGCTGTAAGTTAACGAATGTAAAATACTTCGATCACTACTTGGTAGCTGAGGTAATTTCAGCAACCACTTGTGAACCACAGAAGAAGAGGCTACCATTATTATTATTCATCTCTGTCCTGTTGAGGGGAACTTTAAAACTGCTGACACTATAACCCTATACTTCACTGGTACCATGACAACAGAGATAATCACAGCAAAAATCACTGTCACAGTCTGGTCCAAAGCTACAAATACTGATTATACAAGATATTTTAAATGCTTAAAATATTAAAACTGTTGACTGTTGTGACATGTGGTGATCAATATGTAAAGTACTGTTTTCAGAGGTGTGTATTTGAAGAAGTCTAGTGATGCTGTCGAAATAAAAAAAGAAGTATATATATATAAATTTCTATGTGAATAGAGCTTGTTTCAGTGAAACATGATGTTAAGCTTGACTGTGTATCTTCTCTTTCTATTCCATTTTAATCAGATGACCAAAAAACAACCAACAAAATTAGCCCTTTGAATTTTTAGCCTTACAGAGAACACACGTATTGAATAAAGTGATGCTTTAAAAAACAGCATGTAAAATCCTTTAGTTGATGGGCCTGCAGATACCAGCTGACTGTGCCAGAGATTAATGATACTTTAGCTTTTTCCTGCCAACTGTCTTCTTATTACATACTTTAGTGTTATATAATCTTATATTTTAATGTGCTCAGTTTTTACATTACAACATGATAATAAGCATATATGTTTAATATTAAACATATCAAGTCATCGCGTCATATTAAAAAGGAAACCATGGGAAAACTGTTTGGCAAACGAGATGACAGTTCCTGATTTAACCTAAGGCACAGAGATAATCTGATGCTTTTTAACACCCTGGATAATATTACATATGTTGATGTGCTGAGACTGAGATTAAATTGTAATGATCTTGAGAATCCTGTTAAACCTGCATGAAGGTTCTTTCCGTTAACTCAATGAAATGCAGTTTCAATCATTGCCACTAGGGGCGCACGTTTGAATCTCAGTGAATTACAAGTGGATATAGAAGAAGTAGTAGAAGAAGACTGTCTTCTTCTGTTGTTGAAGTGTAGCGAATGGTAGAGAAACGGTTTATTTTCTTTCCGAAATGGATAAAAGTTGTTGCAAGTAAAGCAATAGTCTCGGTCTAACGTTTCTCCCTGCGCTATATTTATCACATTCCTCGACCGTTCTTCATATTATGCAGGTTTTTAATATTCAGTAATCGTGCCATATGTTTATTATAAAAAAGTCCGATATTTTACGTTAAAAGCATGTAATAAAAACAGATTATTTTTCGTTATAACGTGACATCCTTGAGTTATAACATTGTACGATGTTTTCCCTTGCCTGAACGGCAGTGTCACAAACTTACTAAAGAAAACTGAGAATAAGTAAACTAAGATGTCTTCTGTGTGTAAACTGCAAACAAAGATAACTTCAAACATTCCAGAATAAATTATGCCTTTTATTGCGTTAACTTCTGTCCATTTCTATGTGCGCAGTTCAACATCCAGCTTTAAACTGTAACAGGTCTATTGAAAGCCTTTATTAGGAATTGATTGCTAAATGGTAAAACACAGACTGGACTTTTATGTATGTGAATGGTGGTGTAATTATTTAAATTATACAATTATGCACTGTATGTTCAGTTGTTACTGTGAGTATTTTGTCCAATTAAAGCCAAAGTAAACGTGAAATGACTTTAATTTGGTGTAGGACAATGAAAAGAGTGTGTGTGTATGCGTGCGGGGTGGGGGCTCACAATCTTGTGATCTAAGTGTGATGGAAGAGCAGATCACTTACTATGCATTACATATGGTGAAGGCTGTTGGAGCACAGAGAAAAGAAGAAACCAGCTGAGAAGGGAGAGACTAAGACAGCAGCAAGACATTAAATTAAAACTATTTTCATACAAACATCTTAACCTCAAACTTTATTTGCCTTTCATCATTAAACCTATTAAAGACAAAACTGACTCATGTTTTTCTAACAATGACAAATATTTTGAATATTAACTGGAGGTAATTGCAAGAACCATCTAAATAGATCTAAAGAAAATGGGTTTATACACTTGCAATCAATGAATTTCCAGTATAAATATTCTGTCCTGGGCTATTGTAAAAATAAAAAAACGGCACCCATGGAAGGGAACCCACATTAACAGCAATAAACATTGATTAGTAAAGTTGTTGTGAGGTTGTTGAGTATAAATACATATATTAAAGACTTTACATACTTTTAGGTTAAAAAGAATTTAGAATTTGTTCCTGTTGACATTAGTCTTTTAGAGACTTAGCGCCACCTCCAGTTTAAACAAGGCAACATCCTCCTGAAGGTGTGTCTGAGCTCAGGGATGCGAAAGGCGTAGATGACCGGGTCAATGAGGGCGTGACTCATGAGCAGAACCAAGTGTAGCTGAAACATAGATCGGTAGCACTCGCAGTACGGATTCATGGGGCACGCCATGAGGAAGATCAGGTGGAGAAAAAATGGCGCCCAGCAAACCATAAAGGCCCCAAATAGGATGGTTAGAGTCAAGATGCCTCTCATGCCATGGCCCCACCGCCTCTGGTGCTGATGCTTCCCACTGCCATTGGGCAGGGCAGCAATCTTCCTGGCATGGACGCGTGCAAGTATGAACATGTAGACATACAGGATGTAGATAATCGCCAAGGAGATAATGAAGAAGACCACAAAGCAGCTCATGATGAGGTTGGAATCGAAGAACCTCACCATGAGCATGGCTGAAACACCACACGTTGTCCAGATGAGGCCCAGGATGGCTCCTGTGCGCTGCATGGTCATGATGTTGTGGTAGCGAAGTGCGTGGAAGATGGTGATGTACCTGAAAGTGAAAACAAATCCGTCCGGTAAGAAGTTTATGGTGTCTCCTCTGAGAGTTGCACAAAACAACACGGCAAAACACCCGTGTGTAAAAATGAATAAATAAGACTATCATGCAAACCTGTCAACAGCAATCGCCAGGAAACTGAAAATGGAGCCCAAAAACGACATGCACAGCAGTGAGTCCACCACGTCATCCGCCTTCCGCTCGGAGAAACCCACTTTCCTCAGGTGCCCCACTTCTGCAAACGTGATCATCAAGTTCTCCCACGTCTTGGTGACGCTGGCCACCGTGTTGAAGGCCGCCAGGCTGCCGATGAAGCAGTACATGGGCGAGTGAAGGTTCCTGTTCCAGGAAATGGCCCCTATGACCAGCAGGTTCTCAAGCAGGCTCACAAAACCGATGGTGAAGAAGACGTGGATGGGAACATTCACCTCTGGGCAGTCTGATCGGTTCACGGTCGTAGCGTTCATTGCTAATGAAGTGAATTTGAGAACGTGTAGTTTTGAGGATTAGACATTAAAAATTCAGCCTGAGCTAGAACCGCCTTCTGTGCTGTGGGAGCGTGAACGCTCCTGTGTGCATTTTGTCACCAGAACACCAGAATAATTATTTATGCTCTACTGCTGCTGAATGTGTCAGGTTCTTGCTCTTTGCAACACAATCATATAATCAATGTTATTAGTGTTTTTTTCAGCTTTGCACAATGATGGCCAGAAGCTTTTCCAGGATGTTCTAGAGCAGATCATCGGATCCGTGTAACCTGTGGGAAGAGGAAGGGTAGAGTCTGTTTAGCCATTTAGAATTGCAGTGACAACACAGTCTTTGATGGATCACATGGCATTTCAGCCCAGGGTGAGTCTCTGTAGTTGAACCGGAATGTTGCTATTCAAGGCAGAATTTGACGTAGAAAGCAGAATGGGAGCATAACGAGAAAGAAAAACAACCAGTGGTGATGTGAGAAATTCAACTGAGCCCAGAAGGACCTGACAGATGGAGATGAGAATCGATCTGTTCATCTCATCCTTTTTAAAGTCTTACTGGGGTTTATCGACAACATAATGACAGAAAAAATGTCCCCACAGGGGGCTTGGGAAGTCATTTGATTGAGCAGTGTGTGTGTGTGTGTGTGTGTGTGAGAGAGAGAGAGAGAGAGAGAGAGAGAGAGAGAAAGAGAGAGAGAGAGACGAACTGACAGAGACATGAGATATAATATTCAAAAGTTTGATTATTTTCACAGATTTCAAGATGTTACTTCTCTCTATGCAAGTACTTCATTAATAATACTTATACTAATTAATAATACGAGTGCTTCTGTTAACACATCTGCATGATGAATGTAAATCATGCCCACTGGGCAGGAATACACCCTGGACTGTTCACCATTAAAGTCATACAATCCGAGAAGGCACTGTAGAGTCTCCCAGCAGCATGTTTGACTGGCAGAACTGGGAGGAACGTCATCGGAACGATCAGGACTGAATATATTGGTTTGAAATGAACCTTTAATGTCGCCCATATGATGAGCCTTCAGCATCAGGTTGCTCAGCGACCTGGCAGTTCAACTTATTCCTCAATTCAGAGCCTTGACTCAATCACACTGACAGCTTTTCAAGTGACTTCTCATTTACAGAACTCAATCCATGTTTAACCCGTTCCACCCTTCAAACACATTGTTTGATGCTGGTTGTCACGGCTGGCCTCTCAAAGCCTGACACGTTGTTCATTTGGACGTCCAGTGTGACGTCCTGCCCGTGCGGTGAGGACACCAGAAGATGACATCTGCAGCGTATGTGTTTCAATTCAAACCCGATATAGACGTTTTTATAAGTGACAGCCGTCCCTCACAGACACGCTGCCACTGAAAGATCAAAGCCAGATGATTCATGCACAAGCACACAAAGTGGGAGTAATGAATGAAGCTTTAGTGGCTGAGTGCTGGCCCAGTTTCCACCTCCGCTTGCCGTCTTCACAGCAGAGCCTCCTACTGTATCTTAGATACCATTTACTCTGGGTTACTGGCTCTCTGATAATCTGAACAATGTTGTCATTTTAAAGCCCATCTATGCTGCAATTTGCTATAGTCTGACCATTATTTAAAAGCTTACTCACGCCTTTCTTCGGTGCACTGCAAGCGGTTCAAACATCCTGCTTTCTCAAGCCTTCCCAAAGATAATTTGCCAGATGAGAAGTGAAGTGAAGCAGTCTTTCAGAGGTTGTTTTTAAGTGGTTTGAGGGGTCCTGATAAGGACACTGTTATTGTAACCTCCAAATGGTTACCTCATCAAGGCTGTTCCTCTTTTTCTTTATTTTTACTTTCAAAACACCATCAGTCCAAGGATGGCCTGTCTAATGTAATTTTCTCTCTGTTCAATCAAAGAATTGTCACTAGTCTGAACTCAACAATATGTTTAAGCTGTAATATCATGTCAGGTATCGGGAAAGTTTAAATTAAACTCAGATGCTGACAAAGGAGGCAACATTGCAGTAGTAGGTGTGGGTCAGAACACAGACCCAGAGAATGCTTAAGCTTATGGGCCACATGTAGATTTAAATTTAAACGAGCACTGATTATAAATCATTAGCCTGAGATAGATGTTAAAAAAGCCCCCAAACCCAGAGTGGTTTGCTCAGCATGTGCAGCAATGCTGTCGACAGGTTTTATTCCATCTCTAGTTCTGCTGAAATCCACCAGTTTAGTCTGGAATTCTAATATCTTAGCTCTGTAAAGCATTTTCCCCAGGTGTCTTCCATTTTTGTCCTGGAATTCCAATCTATATTTACACTACAGCATATCTGTTCACAGTCAAAACATGCGTGGCATAAGTCCGAATCCTTCTCCAGGAAAGAGGTTGTTTATTTGATGCCAGTGCTTTAATACCGTAATGTGCCTTTAATAATACCCACACACTAGACAGCACATTGACGTAGGTGTAGCAGGATCACTGGCTAAATATCTCCACGTTTCTTTGCTTCTTACTGTCATAATCTGTAAGATTTTTTACATAAGGTCACATCGGAGTTTATCCTATGAATGGCATTTTGAGCCCCTCAGGAAGGGTTCGAAAGGATCTGCTGCAGGAAAGAAACGCCTCAGTCTTTTTGATAGACAACTTAAAGATTGAAGGGAAGGTGGGAAGAAGGAGAAGAGCCAGACATTAAAAGGAAGCAACAGATCCAAAATGGATTTAGCCATGGGAGCTTGATGAGATGGAAGGCAGACAGAGAGTGGATCAGAAAGGAGTTTGAGTGCAGGTGAGTCACAGCCTTCCATCATTAAATGTACATTCAGTCGCTGTAACCTCCACCCCTGCCTCACCTTGGGTCCCTGCATAGCTATATTTCACACTAGCCTACAGAGGAGTTTCACAGATGGGTCATTTTGAAGGTAAATATAGAAAAACAGCCTCATGTCTTCATTGAGCACAGCAGAAATCTCATTTTTCAGTAAACCAAAGCTTATATTCAGAAAATCATATCACCATTAATGAAGGGCTATTCACTTCCTTCTTTGATGCGCTCACAAATTAGCATAATTTAATTTGCAATTTGCAGGGATCTAGAATGCTCATACTTCTTACACAGCTTTTTAAAATTTGTGCTTCAGATTATATTAATCATATTCCATCACGGGTCCTAGGAAACTATACAGAGAAGTGATTGTACTCTACTGGCGACCATATGTGATTGTTTCGGTCATTAAATGAAACGCTTCAAATGAAACCCCCTCTCGTGAGAATAAGTACTTGCTGAGAGGTCATTATAATAGTATAAGGCAGTTTGAATGGAAAAACAGGAACTGTTGAGTAACATTTTATATAACATATTCAATAACTCATGCCACATATGGAAAACAGGAACTGTTCTTCATCTGACTGAGATGGTGTATATTTTAATGAGTTTGAAATATTTCTTTTGGCAGTTGAAGAAATTCACTGGAGTTAGGTATCCGTCCATATGATGGTTTCCCCACCAACCTCACCTCTCTGGCTCCAAAATTAATGTCCACGCCACGTACAGAATGCTAAATATTCCCAGAATCCAATGCATTAAGGCCGGTCGTGAAATGTCTGCTGTGAAACAACGTGAGGGATTGTGAACTATTCCGCCCCCTGGTGATCACTGAAGAGACGCATAACGCGTTGTCAATTCATTAATATTTGCGGTTGCTGTCATTTGTATGTTTATTTATTTATATTGTGTGTGTGTGTGTGTGTGTGTGTGGGGGGGGGGTGTCTCTGCCCCAATATAGGTATCAAAAACTAAAAAGAGAAAATGAACTTTCCACAACTATTTCTCTCCTTGTTGCAAACGTGGAAATTTTGAACAAGAGGGTTTATCCATGGAAATGCCACGACTTTGAAGAAAAATAACTCCCCATTTGTTTGTGTGAAATTACCGGTTCTCCTCTTTAACACAGGGCGCGGCGACGTGATGACGTTGTTGGTGGGCGTGGCCACGGGAGGAACGCATCGACAGGAAGCTAGCGGAGCCCCGAGCCACCCACCCCGGGGGCATCAACGCGATGCCCGGTCTCCAGGTGAGAGGCTGCGGAGTGCATCATAAATAATCATAGGTAAGAAGGTTCTGTGTATTCCGGTGTTCATACAGCATTAAAGCATAGCGAGTAAACGCTAAACGTCACGTAAACGGAACCTGATTTAGAATGATAGCTAACCAGCTAGCCTAAGCTACCATGGGCAGCCGTTGGTCAATGTATGGAATTGGTTCTTCGCGTCACCAGACACGTTTACTACAGCGTATATGGTTATGGATTCTTTAAAGTGGAAAGGTAGTTTTAATGTCCTGCCTGTGTTGTCTACCATTACTGAGGGTTGTGAACAATGACGCATGTTTCTTAATGAATCATGGCTGAAGTCGATGAACCACATTTTCCCTTTAAATCCATGTTCACTTTATGGAACTAAACTGCAATGAAGTCCAATTGCTGAAAATGTGCAGATAAATAATTATATTTTTTGTTATTGTTGCAGTATTTAGATGCAAGTTATGTGGCATTGCATTGTTGACAGTAACAGAGCTATTACAGCTTTGTTAGAATCAACTAGTGTACTATAATATAATGATATAAGATACCGCAGAAATATAATATGACAAAATATGACCTTTACGTTATAAAAAATATTTATGGCCACTCATAAAGCTTACTTTTAATACTATTATCTAATATCATCTTATTGATTTAGAATGTCTGTCCCTGTAATTTAAAAATTGTTACTAATTCTAAAAAAAAAGATACTCAGCCTCTTTGTTATCTCTTTTATCACCTATTGCCTGGGTTACCAAAGGTACATAATTTGATCAGAACATCTCCTATAATCTGTAATCTTCCTCTCCTTCAGTAGAAATTGTGATTGAAATTGAGGCCTGAATGCAGAGTGGCTCTGGTGGCAACAACCATCTAGATTAGATGAAGGATGAAGAGCCCGGTGCACAGATGCAGGGACGTGGAGCACAGCCGCGGCCAGAGTGGGGCAGGAACCAACTACCTACAGGCTGACCAGCGCATCCCCATCTCCAAAGATGTCATCACGTCCTCCTCTGCCTCGGCCATGTGGTTCATAAAGGACGCTTGCGGGATCATGTGTGCCGTCATCACGTGGCTGCTGGTGTTTTACGCAGAGTTTGTGGTGCTATTTGTGATGCTACTCCCCTCCAAGAATCTCACGTACAGCATCGTGAACGGGACCCTTTTCAACACCCTGACCTTCCTTGCTCTCGCTTCACACCTCCGGGCCATGTGCACTGACCCGGTAGGGGCCACATTCTCTTACCCTTGGATACAAATATTTGCTAAACATTCCATCTGCATTTCCTCTAGAATAATCCGTGTCCCGTTGGGTTTTTTTTGTTAGGGTGCAGTGCCAAAAGGGAATGCTACTAAGGAATATATAGAAAGCCTCCAGCTGAAACCAGGACAGGTGGTTTACAAATGTCCCAAGTGTTGCAGCATTAAGCCGGACCGAGCGCACCACTGTAGGTACGTCCCCAACACAGTGGTGTGAGTCAAGCTTATAGAGGCTCACTCGCTTCATTCTACTTTACATTAATCTGTGTTCCAGATGTTTTAGGGTACATTCAGAAATATTTGGGTTCAAATGTTCCTTTCTGTCCTTCACTTCATCCACCCGCAGTGTTTGCAAACGTTGCATACGGAAAATGGACCACCATTGTCCCTGGGTCAATAACTGTGTTGGGGAGAACAACCAAAAGTACTTTGTGCTTTTCACAGTAAGTCCACAAATGAAATTATTCTAAGGAGACGTCAGAAAATGACAGCGTTCGTCATGTGCTGATTGGGCCTTTGTTTTGTATTTTCTTCTAGATGTATATTGCACTCATCTCTCTCCACGCGCTGGTCATGGTGGTCTTCCATTTCCTAAACTGTTTTGAAGACGACTGGACGAGTGAGTCTGTTTTTGAAGCCTCTGAATGCCCTCCCTCATCTCCCACCGTCCTGCTTCTGTAGTTTCTACAATCATCAAATAGATAGACACGAGCCTTCATTAGTTTGTAGAAATTACTGCTCATCCCGATGTTGCTACAGTATCAGATAACGCAGATAAATCTCAGATCCCAGCTCACAAACGATGAATTCTGCCGTCACTTCTGACTGGTGCTGCCGTCGGGCGGCCAGTGGAGGGCAGTACGGTTGCTGTTGTGGCGTTAGCACAGTAGCGCTTCTTCATGCCTCCATCTTCTTTTGCCCTCCACATCCTCCTCCTTGTCCCTCCTTTCCCCAGAGTGCAGTTCCTTCTCTCCTCCAGCAACAGTCATCCTTCTCATCCTCCTGTGCTTTGAAGGTCTCCTCTTCCTCATCTTCACCTCTGTGATGTTTGGGACGCAGGTTCATTCCATCTGTACCGACGAGACTGTAAGTGACCCATTAATTGACCTCCAGTCCTCCCGAAATCCTCTTACCTCAGCACCTCCCTTCCCTGCGGCGAGCACCTGTTTTATCCTGAGAGTTCTGTTCTGCTTCATGCGGAAGACAAATAATTTAACGCCTTCATTCAAAGGGTTAAAACTCAGACCAGCAGTCTCACACAGAATTAATACTGGTTTAATTTCAGTTTCACCTTCCTAAGAGGGGCTTATGTCACCCAAAGAGGCAGGGTTATGACTTTGAAAGTTTATTAATTGAATAATAGAAATTGTATTTAAATAGTTTTTTCCTTCCTAAAAATAATGACAGAGTTCATCAGGCCTTCTTCCAGCATTAATAGAATCTGGAGCAGTTTGGTTATGAGATGAGGGTTCTACACACCAGCACCAGGTCATTCATCTCAAAATAAAAAGCAGCTGCTGTGTCTGTTATCACTCCGATGAGCACTGAACTCACTGCTAACACGAAAAACAGACTGTGTCAGTCGGTAAAGCCCAGTTTACAGACCAGGGGAATGGTTCTGTGACGTCATCAGTGGCCACCGCAATCGGGATGAGCTGCTGATGTGTTCTGAATATAAAATGTGACTATGTACAAGTTTTTTCATTTCATTTTCTCTGTATGCCAGTTTTTCTCCTTTTACTTTGAGCTAATCTGCCAGTTGGAATGACTTTATCAGATAGCACACTGCTGCAGCTGCAGGTAGATGCTTGTCAGCCTTCAGACGAGTCCGTGTGTACCAGGCTTAATCCTTCAACTCCTTTCTTTTTCTTTTTGTCTGCAACTCAGGGTTATTTCAATGGGCCGTGACACATGTACAGGAGCAGAGGAACCAGCTTAACAATTTTATTTTTTTTAAATTAATGGTTACTGGGTCACAAAAGGTCCACTGAAGTTTGGTTGTCTCTCATTTTCAGGGCATAGAGCAGTTGAAAAAGGAAGAGAGAAGATGGGCTAAAAAAACTAAGTGGATGAACATGAGGGCAGTGTTTGGACACCATTTCTCCATATTGTGGTTTAGTCCCTTCTCCACCCCTGACCATGGGAAGGCTGAGACCTACCAGTATGTGGTGTGAGAGCTCAGCGCAGGGAACAAGGCGGACAGGTCAAAAGTAAAAGTGGGACGTTGGGTCCAGCCCCAGAAAGCTATGCTGAACACGATTAACACACGTGCTAGCCATGGACAGCCCGCCATCTGCTTCTTGTGTCGTCAACTAAGCGTGTTAAACGTTTTCGTGTTGCCTTGACTGAGTGCAGTTGCAGAGAGAAAGAAAACACGTTGTGAATCCTGTTTGCAAACGCTGATGAATCTTTTCCATCTTTTCCTTTCTATTCTTTCAGGACTCTCTTTTCTTGCTCTGTGTTCTTTAATCTTTCAGTGTCAACTGAAACAAAGATTTTTGTGTTTTTTTAAATGTGGTGTGTGATGTTAAAAACATTTGTTCTGAACCCCAGCACAAGAATGGGAACTGACACAGCCACATGTTCCAGAGCTGTCCCGTTCAGACAACTTGAAAATAGATAAAAATGCTCAATTTAAATTCCCTGGATTTAATTTATCTTTTCAATTTTTGGTATTTGTGGCAGGAAAGGAACCGTATTTTATTTCAGACCTGAGAGCTGGGCTCTTCAAGGAGATGGGCAAAAAGAATCTGCTAAAAAGATTCTTTCTTCGCCTCCACATGCAAAAATAAAGACCGAACCAAATGTCCCAAGGTTGTAATCACTGTTCAGGGTGACCAAAGTGGCCACTGGGGCCATTTTAATATTTTTCAAATCGTGTATGTGAGAAAACCTTCTTAAGATCATACTGAACTTTCACCATGTTTTACAATGGATGACCTGTGGAAGCATAAATGACTGATAATGGATCTAAGGGATCCTTTTGTTTCTCTTGCTTAATTTGTGTTTCCCAGAAGATGAACAAAAACAGGATGGAACCAGTTTCTTTGCTCACTTTGGTCCATATTAACACCAGCACTCCGTGTGTGTGTGTGTGTGTGTGTGTGTGTGTGTGTGTGTGTGTGAGCTGCTCAAAGCTACCTGTTGTGTTGTGAGTGTGTTATAAGTTCAGTTAACCAGCCAGTTGCACTGGGAAAATGGGAAAGGTCGTCGTCTTAGCTCTAAAATAACATTTGCAGGGTTTTCCTCTGGAATAGTGGGAACTCTTGAAAACAGCTCTGTGCACGTTTAAATGTGCAGCTGTGTCAAAGCATTTAAATCATATTTGAATTTCTTTCACTTATTTATTGACGACAAATTTACATTTTGTTTTTATCTTGGGAGACTTTTTCAAAAGAGTGCTTTCATTTCATTTTTCTTTATCTGGATGAAACAAAGGTTAATTTAATGGCGTCTGTGCTGGTACGTTGCTGCTGGGGAGTTTTTTTTATAAAAACAAACTTTATTTCTTTCTAAATATTCTGAATTCAGCACGTGTGCAGAGAATAAACACGTCTCAGTTGCAATGTAAGAACCGTGTGGGCTTTGATTTCACTTCCCTGCATATCATCCTTTCCTGCCTTGTTGTCACTCTTTCCTTTTCCGTCGGTATTCCCTCCATCTGTTTTATCTTTCCCGTGTATGTTTCTCCGCACTTGTGCACATGCTTTGGTTGATATTCTGCCAGGAAGCAAACAGCTCTTTATAAAAAGAAAAAATAAGGTAAGCTTAAGGTCAAATTAGCTTCACGCTTCAAAGCATGCAGACCCCATTCTGAAAGGAGAAAAGTGCTACGCGTCTTGATTTATTCCTTCATCTTCTGTATTTTCAGCCAAACGTGAATGAATGAATGAAGCATGTGCCACATCACGTGTTCGTATGCTCCTCCGTGTGTCCTTGTTCTTCATTGTAAAGTGCATGCAGCTCATCTTCTGTAGGCTGTGGTGGGATTTTTTCCCTCTAATATTTGGGCTTTGTTTCTTAGAAATAAAAGAACTAATTCTAAAATTCCAAACGCCTGTGTGCTGCAAATTTTATAATCTTCAAGGTGGAATAAAATGCTATATATTCTCCCTAATTTAACCAGTAATTTATCACGTATATTTGAACTTTAAATGATGCAATAAATGGGTTCTTGCTTAACCAAAGTTCCTCATCCTCAATCCAGAAAAGGGAATAAGAGTTTCACCCATTAATTAAAATCTTTTCTGGCATAAAAATCTTAATTTTCTCTGAGAAACATGCCCCAGCTGTGTGTTGGATAATGCATGTGACACACACAGACACGTCTTCCAGCCTTTTCTCACCATGGATCATGGTTGTTGTGTCTTCTCCAGGGAATCGAGCGTCTGAAGGGGGAGACCGGCAAGTGGGGGAAGATGCCATGCTGGGAGGCAATGCAGTTGGCATTCGGGGGGCCATTCTCCCTCTCCTGGTGCAGTCCCTTCACAGGTGTGACATGCAAACGGACCCCCACGGAGCACGTCGAAGTCCCATTGGGAGAGATCATCGAGGAGGACGTTATTGAGATTCCCCTTGAGTAATCTTGCCTGGTTCTCATTCCAGAAGTCCTCCTCTTGCTTTCTAATTTTTAAATAACTTTAATCCATTTTGATTGTATAATTTATATATTTTTATTTTTAATCATGGGAAACTAGTGTCACTGTTGGGACTTCTGTGGTTCAGGGCTGTTTTTTTGTAATTGCAAACAAAATGGAGAGCCTCCAATTCTAAAACCATCTTTTTTTAAAAAAAAAGAGGTGTTTTGGAAGTCTAAGACATTTAACACATTTTAACATAAGCACACAAATGTTTACACCAAACTTTCCAGATATTTAAATGGATAATATAAGCGACCGGTGAACTTTCAACCAAAACACGTGGATGCTGTGGTATCTGTCCTGTAATGAAGTGAAACAACCAAAGTGTTGCTGAGCGGTTGGTCGCGAGTGATCCCCGCTGCAACGGAACCACTAACTTCACTGCCACTGATGCCTTGAATCCAACCTGTGCCTTTTGTGTCTGTGGGAAATCCACGTCTGTCTCTTGAGTTTGTATCCTTGTCTAATTTTTCTGAGTTTACAGTTTTACAGATATCAGTACATCACTGTTGTCAAAAAATGAACAAAAGAATGGGGGAGGAAAAAAGGCCTGTTGGGAAAAAAAACACATTAACCAGATACTGTCTTCTGCTTCTAAAAAAGTAAAAAATACACAGGGAAAATACTGCCACCATTGCCCAAATATGTTGGATCAGACAGAAAAACAGCTCCTTTTATTATTCTTGTTTGTTTGTTTCATAATATTTCATATTTTTGGAATGTGACATATTTTGAAATAGTATTAAAAACTGTTTAAAGCAAAAAAGAAAGCGCATGGTTTTCTCATTGTAAGAATAGGGTTTGGGGTTCAATTCCAGAGGTGAGCTTTCTACACTGTCTAGCTTTAGTAAATCTTTGCAAGGCTTTGATCTGAAGAGGCTTTGCTGCTGAAAAGCCTAAAAGCGTTATATAGTTTACAGTTTAATATACCTTTGATAATAACCTAGTGTATTAAACAGTTTACAGTTTAATATACCTTTGATAATAACCTAGTGTATTAAACAGTTTACAGTTTGGAATAACTTTGATAATAACCTAGTGTATTAAACAGTTTACAGTTTAATATCTTTGATAATAACCTAGTGTATTAAACAGTTTACAGTTTAATATCCTTTGATAATAACCTAGTGTATTAAACAGTTTACAGTTTAATATCTTTGATAATAACCTAGTGTATTAAACAGTTTACAGTTAATATACCTTTGATAATAACCTAGTGTATTAAACAGTTTACAGTTTAATATACCTTTGATAATAACCTAGTGTATTAAACAGTTTACAGTTTGATATAACTTTGATAATAACCTAGTGTATTAAACAGTTTACAGTTTAATATACCTTTGATAATAATCTAATGTATGAAACTAAATAAATGAAACATAGTTATTATGGTAGTACGATATTTCAAGTAACAGAAACAAAATGACCACTAAATTACCACCTTCAGCAGAAGGAAACCATTTGAGTTTTCTTGAAAACATTCATCGTGCAATCGAGACATTTGCGAAAGAATTAACAGAGGATCAATGGAAGTCTCTCATGTTGGGGACTACGGATAACTTCACAAAAATTCTCCTGGCAAAACTCATTCTTGACATTGTAACATCTGCGTCAAAAAAGTTCAAGTCAGCAAAAATTGTCCTGACTGAAGAGAATGTGCAGAACATGCTGGGAAACATTCTGCCCCAGATGTTTGCCGATGTTTTGAACATTGAAGGTGAAGTTCACTCTGACACTTCTGAACAGTTGAACAAACTTCTCAGTAAAGAAGTGACAGACATTTTGAACTGTGATGCTTCTGGTTCTACAAGTCACATCACTCCACCCAGCAAACTGAACACAATCATTCTACAAACCTTCAAGATGCTGAAGGAATTCCCAGGCAAAATGAAGAAAATTAGATTCTTGAAAAAGAAAAAACTAATTAAGCTGCATGATGGTGACAGTTTTAGGTTCCTCATGTCAAAGTATTTTACACAAAAAGATGATCAATCTACAACTGCAGAGGCAGCATTGAGGTCATCACTGACTGAGGAGCTTCAAGAGATCTTAACACCTTTCTTACGAGCTATCCCAGAGGACCAGGCTAAGATGGTGCTCTCAGAAACATCTCAGGAGGTGGAGGCCATCATAGATTACATTACTGGAAATGAACTCTCTTTCCAGGCAGCTTTGGCCGAGCTCAGAGCCTTTTTCATAAAGTCTTTTGCAAAGGCTTTAATACACAACAAAGTAGCAGAGATGAAGACAAAATTTCCAACAACATCCTCAGTTAAACATGAGACATCTCTGCAGCTGCTTGCAAACAATGTGGATTCTTTGCTAAAAGATCTGGAAGCTGAAAAAGAGGGCCAGGGACTCCGCCTTGTATCCAGAGCTGAAAGGTCAGGGTTCACAGAGGCTTTGGTCGGTGTCATCTACAGCCATGTGATAGAAGACTCTGAACACCAGGTCAAAGCAGAAGCAAATTATCCACATGATCCTCAGTGCAGTGATGTTCATGTTGCAGTCAGGGAAAATGTGAAGAACATCCTGGTTTTGCTGGGATGGTGGAGTGACGCCCAGGTGGGCAACTGCTGCAACAGAGTGTTGCTCACTTTAAACCACATCAATTCCCAACAAAGGGAGATGGACACACATGGGTATTCTGATGTCCACACTGATGAGCTCTCCAATGCAAACATCCATTCAAATGACAAGGAGGATGTACGTGTCTACTCAAGGTACCATGAGGATGCACGTGTCCACTCAAAGGACCATGAGGATGCAGTCACCCTCTCTGACCATGAGGACATAAACGGCTTCTTCTCTAAGCCCGAGTATGCAACCATGCACTCAGATCACCATGATCATGCAGCAGTTCTATGTGACAGCTTTGAGATTGAACAAATGAAGTTAGCAGAAAAAGAAAAACACAAAGCTTTTCTTGACATGTTCATCAAGCTTCTGGTGTGGGAGCTTGTCAACAAAGCAAAGATTGTTGGTCATGACATGGAAACAGTCATTCAACAGTTGTCTGAGGCAACGTGGGTAAACTTAAAATCGGCAGATTCGTCTCTGTTTGACCCCCACAGATTAAAAAGTGCCAGGAAAAAGGTGTACAGGAAACTGTGCAAGGAGTTTGGCTGTGCAGAAAATCTGCTTCTTCATCTGTCCCTGAATGATGATGCAGTTCACGACTGTACAGTTGCCATCATTTTATGTCAACTGAAGATACAGAAGAAGCCCAGTATGGCCACCAAATTTGTCTCTTGGCTGAAAAGAGTCTTTACTGGATCTTGCAAATAAAAAAAGTATCATCTCATCAATGTTTCTTTGATTGATTGACTTACCCAAATGTGACATAATCACTTTTAGACATGAAGAGCAATCAATCTGGAAGATTTTTAAAGACTTTAAATGCATCCTAAATCACAGTTGCAGCTGCAGAGGCCATGAGTCACCAGCCTCAAAAACAGAAAATTAAGAGGCCCTCACCTTATAGCCCACATAAATACTTTACAGAGTTCTAGAAGCAGACACATCTTAACATCCCATGTTCAGATTAGACCATATGAATCAGACCTTTATGGTTGAATGCTCTGCTCTGGAGCTCTTTGTGCAGCCCGGAAAACGAGACGAGTGCTTTCCTGCGGTCCAGGAGGACTGCCAGTTAGGCTTGTTTGTTAAATAAAGACTAGTCCTTGGACTTTTTATCACTGTGTTTTGCCTGCTTTCGGGTCCTGTAAAAACCCAAATTCTTAACAGAACTCTCCTACCAGTATGGACCCGGCGGACCAAGGTGCAGTGCGCCGAAAGCTGGAGGCTTGGGGGAGGCTGTTGGGGCAGCACGACCAGCTCCTCACGGATATTTGGACTTTGCTCCAGACCCTCAATGCCAGCGTGGCGGACCTGCTGACGCCGAGAGCCATTCCTCAGCCGGCCGCCGTCGCACCACAGGAGACCCACGTACCCATTCGGGAGCGGTATTCTGGTGAGGTGGGAGCGTGTGCCAGTTATTTGCTTCAGTGCTCCTGAGTTTTTGACCTCCAGCCCCTCACCTACTCCAGCAACAGTGAGAAGATCGCTTTCGTCATCAATCTTCTCTCCGAGAGAGCGTCACAAAAAGAAATCAGTAAAAACTGTGGTCAAAAAATGAAGAAAGAAAATGGGGGAGAAATTAGGAGGATCGGAGAGAAATGGGAGGATGATGGCTAAGCTGTCATCTATGTTGAACAACACTGTTGTCCCACCCCCTACAGGACACCCCGACAGCACTGGGCAGCTCCTTCAGTGAGCGGCTGCTCCACCCTCGCTGTGTGAAGGAGAGGTATCGCAGATCTTTCCTGCCGGCTGCTGTCAGACTGCACAATATACATAATGCCCAATAGCAAAGTCTGAATATTATATATTCTGAGATGTTTATTGGATTGATATGTATATCGATGTGTATATTGTATACAACCTCTGTGCCATGTACAGGTATACAAGGGCCAATTATCCATTTATCTTGGATTATCGTATATATACATCATTTTTCTGTATATTTTACCCCAAATTTTATTTTATTATACTTTTTCTTTTGCTGCTGCTGTTGCACTGTAAATTTCCCCGTGTGGGACAAATAAAGGAAATCTGAATCTGAATCTGAAAAAAAGGCCTGTTGGGGAAAAAAAATAACCAGATACTGTCCTTTGGTTCTAAAAAAGTAAAGAAATACACAGGGAAAATACTGCCACCATTGCCCAATTATGTTGGATCAGACAGAAAAACAGCTTCTTTTATTATTCTTGTTGGGATTTTTTTTGGGGGGTGGGGGTTATTGAAGGCTGTTTTTTTAAGAGTTATGCAGTTTGTTTCATAATATTTCATATTTTTGGAACGTGACATATTTTGAAATACTGTATTTTGTGGACTAAAAGTCGCACCTTTTTTCATAATTTGTCAGGGGGTGCGACTTGTAGTCCAGAGCGACTTATATGTAAAATAAATACATTATTACAGAAATTCACATGTTCGTTATTTTCACACTGACAACCACAAGAGGGTGCGCTAGGCTTGTGTACCTGTACCTCAGGAACGAGTTCCCCTAGCGAGGCAGAAGAAGAAGCGGCGCTTCGTCTATGGAGTGAGACTTGGGCTGTGTCCGAAACCACCCCCTATACCCTACATAGTGCACTTAATCGTGTGGACGCCATTTTGAAATAGTGTCCGAATTCTTAGTGAGCATCGCGAGTGCACTCAATGTATCCCACAATGCACTGCAAAAAGTAGTGTACAACCGATGCACCCGAACTCGGTAATATATCCCATCAGCCTTTACGGTATCACCTGATAATCTGTCAATGGCGGGTAAACGAGCAGACATGACGTACAAATGTATGTAATATTATGTTGTTATTATTATATGCTATTTGTTTCACATATCTTTTAAATCTGTTACAGAAACTGGTAGATAAAATGTAAAAAAGAATATATTAAATTGTATAGTTGTATTTGTAATATTAAATTGTTTAAATCAAGTTAACTTCCATCAAAGATTACTTTCTTCGCATCATATGGTTGATAACAAATGCTTTATTCAAAGTTTAAATTTAATTGATACAGTTTTTGATTTTGAAATGAAAACTATTTACATAAACACACACACACATAAAGAAATTGCATTTATCCTATTGGGATTTTTTAATAACTATTTACAAAAATGGAACACAAAAATTTGTCAAATTAAGAGGAACCAGCTAGGTTCAACAGACATCATGCTCCAAAATGCTGGATTATGAAGACCAGTCCTAAATGTATATATATATTTGAGAATGTACCATCATGTCATGGCGCGAAAATGTCACTAATTATTTGAGATAATAAGGAAGTGTTATGTTATTATTATTGACATTAATATTTCAATCTATTATTATATAAAGATAATAATAGAGTAAAATATTGCATTTTCAAAGAAACAACCGCTAAATGTGTTTGGGTATGTTTCGGATGGGTTAAAATAATTAAATGGACCTGGCCACTTTTCCCGGCAACCGGTTCGTTATTATTATGCAACAACATTACGTCATTTTACGTGCGCCGTAGTGTCCGTAGTGTCCGAAAGCTAATTTTGAATTGAGTGCGCTACGTAGTTCACTCAATCCATGTCCCCCATGTAGTGAGTAGTGAATAGGGAATGAGTGTGTGGTTTCGGAAACAGCCTTGTTTGTTTGGTAAACTTGCTCGGATGTTCTTTATGCTATAGTTATCTGAATAACTGTTAATATGTTACGTTAACAAAGCAGACACGTATTCAGTTCGTTGTGGGTCATGTAGCTGAATGTGTTACGTTAGCATACCGTAACCCTATTGCTAATCCATTATTATTTTAAATTGCCATTCAAGATGAAATGCATGTTCTTGGTCTCGGATTTTATCAAATAAATGTTCCCCCAAAATGCAACTTATAGTCCAGTGCGACTTATATATCTAATTTTCTTCTTTATTATGCATTTTTTGGCTGGTGCGACTTAAACTCCGGAACGACATATAGTCCAGAAAATACGGTAGTATTAAAAACTGTTTAAAGCAAAAAAGAAAGCACTTAGTTTTTTCATTCTAAGAATAGGGTTTGGGGTTCAATTCCAGAGGTGAGCTTTCTACACTGTCTAGCTTTAGTAAATCCTTGCAAGGCTTTGATCTGAAGAGGCTTTGCTGCTGAAAAGCCTAAAAGCTTGATATAGTTTACAGTTTAATATACCTTTGAGAAAAACCTAGTGTATTAGACAGTTTACAGTTTAATATACCTTTGATAATAACCTAGTGTATTAAACAGTTTACAGTTTAATATACCTTTGATAATAACCTAGTGTATTCAAGGTAGTTTTCTCTGTCAACTGGACTGGGTTTCTTCTCCGGTTGACAGAGAAAACTACCTTGGATACAATGACCTGGATGACTGAGAATTTACACAGACAACCTAGTGTATTAAACAGTTTACAGTTTAATATACCTTTGATAATAACCTAGTGTATTACACAGTTTACAATTTGGAATAACTTTGATAATAACCTAGTGTATTAAACAGTTTACAGTTTAATATACCTTTGATAATAACCTAGTGTATTAAAAAGTTTACAGTTTAATATACCTTTGATAATAACTTAGTGTATTAAACAGTTTACAGTTTAATATACCTTTGATAATAACCTAGTGTATTAAACAGTTTACAGTTTAATATACCTTTGATAATAACCTAGTGTATTAAACTAAATATATGAAACATAGTTATTATGGTAGTACGATATTTCAAGTAACAGAAACAAAATGACCACTAAATTACCAACTTCAGCAGAAGAAAACCATTTGGGTTTTCTTCAGATTTATCCTAACATTGAGACATTTACAAAAGAATTAACAGAGGATCAATGGAGGTCTCTCTTGTCAGGGACTCCAGATAATGTTTCACTTGTTCTCTTGGCAAAGTTTATTCTGGATATTCTAACATGTGTGTCAAAAAAGTTCAAGTCAACAGAAATTGTCCCGACTGAAGAGAAAGTGCAGAACATGCTGGGAAACACTCTGCCCCAGATCATTGCCGATGTTTTGCACATTGAAGCTGAAGTTCACTCTGACACTTCTCAACAGTTGAACAAACTTCTCAGTAAAGAAGTGACAGACATTTTGAACTGTGATGCTTCTGGTTCTACAAGTCACATCACTCCACCCAGCAAACTGAACACAATCATTCTACAAACCTTCAAGATGCTGAAGGAATTCCCAGGCAAAATGAAGAAAATTAGGTTCTTGAAAAAGAAAAAACTAATTAAGCTGCATGATGGTGACAGTTTTAGGTTCCTCATGTCAAAGTATTTTACACAAAAAGATGATCAATCTACAACTGCAGAGGCAGCATTGAGGTCATCACTGACTGAGGAGCTTCAAAAGATCTTAACACCTTTCTTACAAGCTATCCCAGAGGACCAGGCTAAGATGGTGCTCTCAGAAACATCTCAGGAGGTGGAAGCCATCATACATTACATTACTGGCAATGAACTACCTTTCCAGGCAGCTTTGGCCGAGCTCAGAGCCTTTTTCATAAAGTCTTTTGCAAAGGCTTTAATACACAACAAAGTAGCAGAGATGAAGACAAAATTTCCAACAACATCCTCAGTTAAACGCAAGAAGTCTCTGCAGCTGCTTGGAAACAATGTGGAATCTTTGCTAAAAGATCTGGAAGCTGAAAAAGAGGGCCAGGGACTCCGCCTTGTATCCAGAGCTGAAAGGTCAGGGTTCACAGAGGCTTTGGTCGGTGTCATCTACAGCCATGTGATAGAAGACTCTGAACACCAGGTCAAAGCAGAAGGCCTTGAGCCAGATGATCCTCAGTGCAATGACGTTCACGTTGCAGTCAGGGAAAATGTGAAGAACATCCTGGTTCTGCTGGGATGGTGGAGTGACACCCAGGTGGGCAACTGCTGCGACAGAGTGTTGCTCACTTTAAACTGCCTAAAGTCCCAACCAAGAGACACACAAGAGTATTCAGATGTCCACAATGATGAGCTGCCCGATGCAAACATCCATCCGAAGCACTATGTGAAGTCACGTCTCCGCTCTAAGGAACACGTGACTTCACGTCCCTGCTCAAAGGACCACGTGGATTCACATCTCCGCTCAAAGGACCACGTGGATTCACGTCTACGCTCAAAGGACCACGTGGATTCACGTCTCCGCTCAAAGGACCACGTGGATTCACGTCTACGCTCAAAGGACCACGTGGCTTCACGTCCCCGCTCAAAGAACCACGTGGATTCACGTCTCTGCTCAAAGGACCACGTGGCTTCACGTCTCCGCTCAAAGGACCATGTGGATTCACATCTCCGCTCAAATGACCATGTGGATTCACGTCTACGCTCAAAGGACCACGTGGATTCACGTCTCCGCTCAAAGGACCACGTGGCTTCACGTCCCCGCTCAAAGAACCACGTGGATTCACGTCTCCGCTCTAAGGACAACGTGGCTTCACGTCCCCGCTCAAAGAACGACGTGGATTCACGTCTCCGCTCAAAGGACCATGTGGCTTCATGTCTCCGCTCAAAGGACCATGTGGATGCAGTCATCCTCTCTGACCATGAAGACATGGATGCCTCCTTGTATAATTCAGAGTATGCAAATGTGTCAGCTCACCATGAACATGAAGAAGTTCTACTTGACTACTTTGATGATAAAGACATGATGCTGGCAGAAAGAAAAAAACACAAAACCTTCATCTACTTATTCATCGAGCTTCTGGTGTGGAAACTTGTCAAGCAAGCAAAGAATTTTGGTCATGACACAGAAACAGTCATTCAAAGGCTGTCTGAGGCAACGTGGATAAACTTGGAAGGGTCAGATCCATCTTTGTTCGAACCCAACAGATTAAATGGACTCAAGAATCAGGTGTACAAGAAACTGTGCAAAGAGTTTGGCTGTGCAGAAAATCTGCTTTTTCATCTATCCCTGAATGATGAAGCAGTTCAAGACTGCACAGTCGCCATCATTTCATCTCAACTGAAGATGCAGAAGAAGCCCAGTATGGCCACCAAATTTGTCTCTTGGCTGAAAAGAGTCTTTACTGGATGTTGCAGATAAAGGATTAAAGCATCTTCATCAATATCCCCTTGACAATTTCTTAAATAACTGTTTTTAACCATTATGAAGGTCAGATCCTGTGCAATGTACACATGGCTGAAACCAAGGTCTAATAAAATGGTATAAATCAAGAACTCCATTCATTATGAAATCTAAATTGTTAACATTTTTGGTGTTTCCTTAAAAGAAAGATTCCTCAAAAGAATTACCGTATTTTCACAACCACAAGGCGCACCGTATTATAGGGCGCACCTTCAATTAACGGCCTATTTTAGAAATATTTTCATACACAGGGTGCACTGTGTTATAAGGCGCATAGCATAGAAACTGCGTAGTGCCTGTGGTTTCATGACGCATTCACTAGATCGAGCTGCGCTAAAAGGAATGTCAATAAAACAGTCAGATAAGTCAGTCAAACTTTATTAATAGAATACAAACCGGCGTTCTCACAACTCCATTCACTCCCAAAATGAATAAACAGCTGTTTTATTTTTCCCGAGTGACGTAGTGTTTTCGCGTAACACAGTTCGTTTAATAACAGCGAGTTATAACAGGCAGTGCAACATTTTTATCACAAGTGGATAGTGGAGTTTAATAAATCTTTGATTTAGTGCAACATTTTTATCACGTAGTACCGTTGCGGTAAATCAAACGTTAGTGCAAACACAATATACGGTAACTCGAACTCTCGAAGTAGTGCAAAGCGATAGCAATAGCAATATAACAATAGCAATATAACAACGTTGTTCAAACGGTAATGTCCATATTCACAGTATGACCAGCCTTGTTAAGTTGTAAACACACAAAAGAAACACGTAAAGCTCACTTTATCAGTTCATTCCTCATCCAGGAATCCCTCGAATTCTTCTTCTTCGGTGTCCGAATTGAACAGTTGTGCGAATACGGCGTCCAACATGGCCGGCTCCGTCTCGTCAAAGTCGTCATCAGGGTCGGTGTCGCTGGTGTTGTCTGGCATTTCAGTGACAATCCCTGCCTTCCTGAAAGCTCGGACCACGGTCGATGCCCAGGCATTTACGATCCACTGGCAGATAGTGACGTATGACGCTCGGCGCCGTCTCCCCGTCTTGGTGAACGTGTGTTCGCCGTTCGTCATCCACCGCTCCCACGCAGTTCGCAGTCTAGCTTTGAATGCCCTGTTGACACCAATATCTAGCGGCTGGAGTTCCTTTGTTAATCCACTTCTTGCTTTGTTTCCTCGGAAGCTCCGTTGAGTCTTCTTTACCTGGCGCAGGTCGTCTTGTTGCTTCCTCCACTTCCGCACCATTGATTCGTTCACGTTAAATTCTCTTGCCGCTGCTATATTTCCGTGTTCAACTGCATGACTGATAGCCTTCAGTTTGAACTCTGCGTCGTAAGCGCGTCTCTTGCAAGGAGCCATTTTGGGGTCTTTACAGACAGAAATGGTTTGGGACTGAATTTACTGCTGTTACCTCGGCCACCCCTACTGACTACGGTAGCCGCGATTAACCAAAATTACCGTAATCCATACAAAAGGCGCTCCGGGTTAAAAGGCGCACCGTAGATTTTTTTTAGAAAATTCTAGGCTTTTAGGTGCGCCTTATAGTCGTGAAAATACGGTACTTTGCAATTTTAAAATAGTCTAAAGATTCAATATTTTAGCCGCAAAAAAGATTTCAGTCCACATTATAACAGTATCTTAGATAAAGCAGTTACATGGTTTAATAGTATCAAATGAGTTATTAACATATAGCTTTCAGCTGGATATTACACATTGAGAAAAATGTTCTGTTTGTTAACCCCTCAGAAAAAACTTCATGTAAAATAAATACATTTATGAAGCTGCAGGTAGCACAACATATTGAAGTTTGTTAATCAACACCAGGAAAAATGGTTCCAACTTCAATTGCAGTTTCCTCACCCAGTCCAGAAATGTGAACATTAGGATTCCACCTTGATGTGAATATGTGACTGATGGCAATCTGACCAGGGTGTTTTCCTCTGTCTCTAAAGTCAAATTACATCTTCTTTTTGTCCTCTTGTGCAAGCGGCTGGGCTGAGGATCCATGAAGCAACAGTAGGCCACACAATGTAAGAGAGATTCCCAGCCACCACAAAGCTGCATGAGTCTCTCCAAAAACCAGTCTCCCTAGAATGGCCTGCACGCCCACAAAGAAAGATGCTCAATTAAACGTGCAGCCTTGAGAAAGTGCCTTAACGAAAAGGAATGCACTTACTGAGAAAATGAAGTTGGATGCTGTGGTAGTGACAGTAACCCTGGCCGAGGAGGAGCAGTGTTGGAGAGCCTTGGAGAACGATGTCCACATGATGGCATTACAGGTGAACAACAGGCTTCCAGACAACAGGCGCAGGGGGACATGGAGCTACAATCACACAGCAAATGGGAAAAATCCCCCGTGTTCATTGTGAAATTCTTTTTAGTTTCTGTATTACCTCAATAGAAGCAGCACTATCTCAAGCCTCGTCTTGATTCTGACAGATGTGACACTGTTCTGATTTATGAACAAATCAGAGAATGAGGCCAACCAATGCGACCTGAATTTTGATACCCACTCTTAATATGTAGCATTGAGCACATGACTTGTTTTTCCCTTTGATCTCGTGTGATCATGTGAGTTTTATGCAAAAACTGATGTCAGCTGAAATGCCAGGCTGAAATTGTCTCCAAGAATGAGGTGTGTATTACTCCTCAAAGTAACATCCCATCTGTTATTTATCCATCATGATGGGCATCCATAAAGCAATGTACTCTCAGCAAATTCTCATGACATAAAAGGCCACCTGATTTGACACCCAGCAAGCCTGCACTTGGATGAAATATTAGATCAAAACTCTGTTGGTCGGGATTATTTGCTTGTGTACTTGAGGTTTTAAATCGTAAACCAGTCAGACGAAATGTCACAACAGTATACAGGGCACCCATGTTGCAAAATGGAAGAACGTGACAGTTGCGATTACAGGGGACAAAACACAACTATACTATCACCTTCAACAGAAGAAAAGCATTTGAATTTTCTTCATAACATTTATCCTAACATTGAGACATTTACAAAAGGATTAACAGAGGATCATTGGAGGTCTCTCACATCAGGAACTCCAGATAATTTGATAACTCCAGATAAAAAAAACTGTGAGGATTGCAGGAGTGCCCAAACGTAAAAATGTATTGTTTTTAAGAAAGCACAATCAAATAACCCTTTCTGGATTCATCACAGAACAAAAGTCAGGAAATAAATAATAACACTATTAATGAAATAAATAACCAAATAACCCTCTCTGGTTTCTTCACATAAAAAAAGTCCATGGAACATAAACCTTCTGTTGTGCTGTGCACAATCTTAACAGGTCCAAGTTCAGCTTAGTTGTCAGAGCAGAATCTCTTACTTAAATGACTCATATGAACAGTCTCTAAAATCCAACTTTATTATCAAATAAAAATCAAAAATCAAAATGCTTTCTGGTATTGTTCAACGGGCCGGACCAAATGTGGAGGCGGGCTGTATCCGGCCCACGGGCCGGCGTTTGCGGACCACTGCTCCAGGGTGTCTCTTCCACAGTCTCCAGAATTTCCACAAAAGAGGCGTCTTCAGCAGGCCACGCCTGTGTGATGCCCCTTCCAATATATGTTCTACCTCATTCTTCTCCTTCAGGAGACAAAAACTACAGCCATAACATTTTGTTTTATATTGTATTTCAGGCTCAAACTCACCACATCAAAGCCCCAAAACTTTACAAGTCCTTGAAACATCAAAGCTTTGTGCCTCTGATGCTAAAAGGATTGACGACCTATGTGGTTAACTGTTTTTAGGTAGGTAAATTAGACAATCAACTATTTTTGTAATATTTTAATCTAAACCTAATAAGCTAAAGTTTGTCATTTGTGATGCTGAAGGGAGAAAACATGTCCATTCCATTACCACTTTCAACAGACGAAAACCATTTGAGTTTTCTTCAGATTTATCCTAACATTGAGACATTTACAAAAGAATTAACAGAGAATCAATGGAGGTCTCTCTTGTCAGGGACTCCAGATAATTACACAAGAATTCTCTTGGCAAAGCTTATTCTGGATATTCTAACATGTGTGTCAAAAAATTTCAAGTCAGCAGAAATTGTCCTGACTGAAGAGAATGTGCAGAACATGCTGGGAAACATTCTGCCCCAGATGTTTGCCATTTTTTTGCACATTGAAGCTGAAGTTCACTCTGATGCTTCTGAACAGTTGAACAAACTTCTCAGTAAAGAAGTGACAGACATTTTGAACTGTGATGCTTCTGGTTCTACAAGTCACATCACTCCACCCAGCAAACTGAACACAATCATCCTACAAACCTTCAAGATGCTGAAGAAATTCCCAGACAAAATGAAGAAAATTAGGTTCTTGAAAAAGAAAAAACTAATTAAGCTGCATAATGGTGACAGTTTTAGGTTCCTCATGTCAAAGTATTTTACACAAAAAGATGATCAATCTACAACTGCAGAGGCAGCATTGAGGTCATCATTGACTGGGGAGCTTGAAGAGATCTTAACACCTTTCTTACAAGCTATCCCAGAGGACCAGGCTAAGATGGTGCTCTCAGAAACATCTCAGGAGGTGGAGGCCATCATAGATTACATTACTGGCAATGAACTCTCTTTCCAGGCAGCTTTGGCCGAGCTCAGAGCCTTTTTCATAAAGTCTTTTGCGAACGCTTTAATACACAAAAAAGTAGCAGAGATGAAGACAAAATTTCCAACAACATCCTCAGTTAAACGCAAGAAGTCTCTGCAGCTGCTTGGAAACAATGTGGAATCTTTGATAAAATGTCTGGAAGCTGAAAAAGAGGGCCAGGGACTCCGCCTTGTATCCAGAGCTGAAAGGTCAGGGTTCACAGAGGCTTTGGTCGGTGTCATCTACAGCCATGTGATAGAAGACTCTGAACACCAGGTCAAAGCAGAAGGCCCTGATCCACATGATCCTCAGTGCAGTGATGTTCATGTTGCAGTCAGGGAAAATGTGAAGAACATCCTGGTTCTGCTGGGATGGTGGAGTGACACCCAGGTGGGCAACTGCTGCAACAGAGTGTTGCTCAATTTAAACCACACCAATTCCCAAGAAAGGGAGATGGACACACATGAGTATTCAGATGTCTACACTGATGAGCTGGAGGATTCAACCATCCAGTCAGATTACTTTGGGGATGCAGACGTGGAGTCAAATGACCTTGAGGATTTAGACCTGATGTCAGATCACCCAGAGGATGCTGACATGGAGTCAAATGACGAAGATTCAGCCTCTGACTCATCTTTCTACGATGATGTAGTAATCAAGTTTGATAACCTCAACGAGGAGGAAATAGAGACATTTGACTTTACGCATTCTAGTCAGTCAGAAACTTCAACGGATTCAGATGTCCAGTTGGACAACGATGAAGAAATGGATGAAGAAATGCTCAACTATTTGTATAATGCTTCAACTGCTCAGGCAGGAGCCCCCGCGTATGCAAACAAGCAAGCTGATAACCATGAGGATGCAGACACAGATTCAAATAACCTTGAGGATGCTGATGAAGATTCCAACTACCTCGACGAGGCAGACGCAGAGTCGAATGACCTTGAGGATGCAAGCGCAGAGTCAAATGACCTTGAGAATGCAAAGGCAGACTCAAATGACATTGAGGATCAAGACATAGATTCAAATTGCTTTGATAATGCAGCACTTCTACTTGACTACTTTGATGATAAAAACATGATGCTGGCAGAAAGAAAAAAACACAAAACCTTCATCTACTTATTCATCGAGTTTCTAGTGTGGAAACTTGTCAAGCAAGCAAAGATTGTTGGTCATGACACAGAAACAGTCATTCAAAGGTTGTCTGAGGCAACGTGGATAAAGTTGGAAGGGTCAGATCCATCTTTATTGGAACCCAAAAGATTAGATGGACTCAAGAATCAGGTGTACAGGAAACTGTGCAAGGAGTTTGGCTGTGCAGAAAATCTGCTTCTTCATCTGTCCCTGAATGATAAAGCAGTTCACGACTGTACAGTTGCCATCATTTTATGTCAACTGAAGATACAGAAGAAGCCCAGTATGGCCACCGAATTTGTCTCTTGGCTGAAAAGAGTCTCTACTGGATGTTGCAGATAAAAAAAGTAATCTCATCAATGTTTCTTTGATTGATTGACTTACCCAAATGTGACACAATCACTTTTAGACATGAAGGACAACCATGCCTTCTGCCTGAAAAGAGTCTTTATTGGATGTTGCAGATAAAGGATTAAAGCATCTTCATCAATATCTGCTTGACAATTTCTTAAATAACTGTTTGAACCATTATGAAGGTCAGACCCTGTGCAATTTAAAGATGGCTGAACCAGGGTCTAATAAAATAGTATAAATCACTATGTCACTATGAATTATAAATTTGGATTTTTAAAAAAAAAAATCAGATTATCAAGTGAAGCCATTTCAATTCCCTTCATAGAGCAATATTTTATTTACCTTGTAGAAAATGTTTCACATTTGGCTTGTAAAACTTATTCCTAATCAGATCCCACGCTACATCGGAACTATTTTCAGAAACCTTACATTTCAGTTGCTTTTCATTGTGTCTGTAACCTGAACTTATGTCCGTTCTCTTCTGTCGGGCTCGTGGGTACAAAGGAAGACAGGTTACAATGGCAAATAACTTCTTCTATTTCTTAACCAGCAAGGCAACTTACAAGGTTCCCTCCCCAAAATCCAGTCCGGAGGGAACACTCCCCCAGGAATCAAAAATCATTCATATCAGAAGTCATACATGTCATTACCTATTTCTAACAAAACCATATTAAATAAACTCAACAATATTTGGCCATAGTTCACAGCATACAAATAATAGTTTACAGTCGTCCCCTGCTGAAAATAGAAATGACCACATTTCCTAACATTAAACCAATAAGCAATGGTCCACTGACTCCTTGGCTCACCTACAGCGTCACCAACAACACGGATCAACATAGTGGCCAATAACAAGTGTGACTTAACATGAGATGTCCAAAACAGGTTTGGGAAAAGGAATAACAAGAACAAAGCGGGAACAAGGGAAAAGAAATACATTAATTATCGTACCCATACCTAACTGGTGGTCGTACTTGACGGCCACTACGTGTGGTCATTGGAGGCGGCAACTGCCTAGGTGAGGCAGTTGAATCAGCGTCCCCCAAAGGTTGGAACTCCACATCCACAGCTGGCATTTCAAGAGGACAAGGACGTGCTACTGATATAGGCAATGGGTCAGAACAAAATTGAACCTGAGAACCCCCCTCCGTATCAGTACTAGGCACTGGCCTATGCGCCTGTGGAGCAGTATTTAAAGGAATTGTGGGTCGATAGGGGAGAGCCCCTGATAATGCTGTGAGAGTGGACTGATTAGGAACAGGTACTGGGCCACCCCCATCTGCCTCTGAGGGTCCTGTGTTGCGAGGTGACTCATCTGACAACCTTCCCTTATAGGCCTTCAGCCTATTGTGATGCACCACCCATTTCCTGGAATCTGATTTGTTTGGATCGGTAATTTCGTAAGTTACACCAACACTGTCCCCCTTATCAAATCGTTTCAATATGACAAATGGCCCCTTCCATCTAGCTGCCAAATTGTTCATCCGCTGTGCTGGGTCATCTAATAACACATAGTCCCCCACCTCATAAGGGTGGAACACCACCTGTTTATCATACTGTTGCTTCTGGTGGAGTTTTGCAGTAGCAGATCTCTGAGCAGCTTCCCTGAGGGTAAGAGAAAGACGGGAGGTAACATCTTTGACATAAGCTGCAGGGGTACCTGGTGTTGCAGATGTGGCTGTAGGACCCCAGTTTAATGCAAGGTGTAATGGTAGATGTGGTTCCCTCCCATGCGCCAAGAAAAATGGAGACAATCCTGTGCTACAATGGGCACTGCTGTTGTATGCTAGTTCCACCTGTGGTAAGTACTGCACCCACTCTCCCCCAGTGTGAGACAAATATTTGGCCAGTTGGTCCTTGAGGGTCCTATTAAAGCATTCTACCATGCCATCACACTGGGCATGGTATGGGGATGTACGGGTTTTTTCAATCTTTAGTAAAGCACAAAGCTCCTTTATTAAATCCGATTCAAATTGTCTGCCCTGATCGGTGTGTATGGATTCAGGAATACCATGATGCCTAATGTAATCCTCAGAAATGCACTGTGCTACAGTAGTGGCACGCTGATCTTTCATTGGATACATATTGACATAACGAGTGAAATAATCCATAAGGACCAACACATATCGGTACCCTCCTGCTGTCACTGGGAGTTCAGTTATATCTGCGGCAACTTTCTGAAATGGCCGGTCTGCTTGCATGGGCTGCAAAGGTGCTTTCTCATGTGGAGTGGGGGAGCTTCGCCGCTGACACGGCAGACACTCACTACAGCACTTATATATGTAGCGTGACATATATGGCCAGTAACAAATTTCCCTTGCCTTGCGTAGGGTACGCTCGGCACCCAAATGTCCACTAAAACTGTCACCATGAAGAGCTTTCAGAGCCGTAGGTACCAGTCGGTCAGGTAGGACAACCTGGTGGGTTACAGCAGCATATGGATTTGGTTTGAAGGCACAACATAGGATACCACTTTGAATACTCAGTTTCGGAAACTCATGCCAAAGCTTTCGTACAACTGGATTTGTTCCTTTCAACACTCCCATGGGGGGTCTGTTCTTACCCATCTCTGCCCAAGATAAGACAGTCTGCAGTGACTTATCCGCCTGCTGCTGTCCCCGTATCTCAGCTAAATCAATCGACAATGCGGGAGAAAGATTTGGGGCATTCAGTACCTCCTCCCCTGTCCTGCCAGCCGAGGTTGCTACGTCCCTAGGGCTGGTGGGGGTCAAGACACACTGTACCGCTTTAGTGTCCACCTCCGTGCTAGGGCGTCTGGACATAGCATCCGCATTTGCGTGTTGTCTACCCTCACGATGAAGGATGGTGTAGTCAAACACATGTAGTTCAAGAATCGTGTCCGCCTACCAGTGGGATCATTATCGATCTGAGCTTTTGTAAGACTAAATAGGGGCTTATGATCCGTGATTATTTTAAATGGGGACCCTGACAGAAAGTCTTTGAAATGTCTCACCGACCAGATGATGGCCCAGAGTTCTCGGTCGTAAGTGGCCTATTTCTGCTGTGCTGCCGTGAGCGTATGACTCGCGTACGCAATGGCGTGCTCTTTACCATTTTTCACTTGAGCTAATACCGATCCAAGGCAGGACTGAGACGCATCTGTATAAAGCAAAAATGGCAGAGAAAAGTTGGGATGAGCTACGATTGGTGGATTTGTGAGTGTGTTTTAACGACCGGAAAGCCTCATCACAGTCAGATGTCCAGCTAAACAGGGCCCCCTTCTGAGTGAGAGCATTCAAGGGTGATGCTAGGATGGAAAAGTTTCTCACGAAGCGACGGTAATAAGAAGACAGCCCGACAAAAGCTCTCACCTCCATAGTGGTTCTGGGTGTTGGCCAGTCACGAACCTTTTCAAGGTTTTTGGCATCTGGTTGAAGGCCCTGGCTAGAAACGACATGTCCTAGGAAGGTCACCTGGCTGCAAGCAAAATGACACTTGCTGGATTTCAGCTTAAGGCCCGCAGATTTGAACCGCCTAAAGACCTCCTCAAGGCTGTTCAGGTGGTCCGAAAAGGTGCTAAACACCAGTACGTCGTTCAAATAAATTAAACACGCTTTCCAGTGAAGACCACGAAGTACCAATTCCATCAATCTCTGGAAAGTTGGGGGTGCATTTGTGAACTCCATCGGCATAACTTTGAATTGGTAAAGGGCACTCCCGGTGGTAAAAGCGGTTTTCTCTCTGTCCTGTGGGTCCAGAGCCACCTGCCAATAGCCACTAGACAGGTCCATGGTACTAAACCAACACGACCCCGACAAACTGTCCAACGCATCTGCTGGACATGGTAGGAATTTTTAACAGTCGGTGACTGAGGGCCAGCAGGGTGTTACGTGTCTGGAGTTGTTGTTTCTTGTTGTGTTCTTTGTTGCTGGTAACCTCCCAGAGTGGCGCCATCCAGAGGCTGAGAACCCATGGAACACCGAAAGGCAGTGCTGGTGATGAGGAAGATAGACACCACCTGTGGACTTCGGGGGTAGCTTAGGATTGGCTCCCCTGTGGCTGTCTGACCAATCACCAGCGGAGGCCCGCTTTAAAGGCTCTCCCCCCTAATTTCATGGGGGCTCGCTCTCTCGCTCAGTGTTTGACAGGGAGAGTTTGTGGAGGGCAGGTGGGACAAGGTAAGGACGGGGTACCCCATACATTGCTGCACGTAGGTTTTGATTGTTAGTCACACTAGGTTATGGGCTGTGGCCACCATTGTGTTTTGATGTTTTAAGATGCCCCGTTTTTTGACTTTTGTTTTGGCACAGACCCGTTTGTTCCACCTCTCCCTCCACTCTTGATGTATGCACGTGTGTTAAGAAATAAAGCACAATTTTGATAAACTGTTTTGGTCCTTCCCTGGTGGCTTGTTAGTCTCTACGTTAACCCCCCCTCAAAAAGGGTTAAACGTAACACAGGGGCTGAAAGTTTCAAAGCCTCCTGAGCCCTCTCCCACTTGCCGGCAATGGCCAACGCTTCCTCCAGCGTAGTGGCTCCATGCTCGTGACACTTTGCCTGAAGAGTGAGATCTAGGCCAGCAACAAACCTCCTGAACCGCTCCATTGCGATGGCTGGCGCCCCATAATTTGGGAAAGCTTCAAGCACTAGCCTGGTGACTTCAGCAGCAGACACTTCCAAGGGCTCTTTGATCAACCGTTGTCTGGCATTAACAAACGTTTGAAAATGCAACAAAAATAGTTTCCTCCCAAAAACTTCATTCAGCTTCATAATACTTGTGTCATAATCCTTCTTCTCTGCCTCTTCCAAGGACAGCCAATACGCCAACGCATCCCCACTCAGCCGAGTGGGTAGAATGGTGGCGAGATCCTGTTGCAGGTTATCAGAGCATGCTTTCACAGCGAGTTCGAGTCGTGCCTTCCAAAGGGAGAAACTGTCCTTATCGTTGCCATCACCGTGGAAACACGGCGGCAACTCGACCTTGTAGTGAACGATCCTTCTGACGTTACGTTCCTGGTCAGTGCCCTGCGCTGCGGTAGCATTAGGGCCAGTACTAGAGCTGGGACCACAGCCATCAGCGACCTCAGAGCCCCAGGTATCTTCGTCCTCCGACATTTTGAAGTCCAGGAAAAAAAAAAAAAAGAAATCTGACAAAATCGAGCAAACTCACAGTCCAACACTAGCAAGCTAGCTCGACCAAATCCGCGCCACACAGCAGCAGCTGCTGCTCGATGCCTTTTACCTGGTTTCAGAAGTTGCCAAAGACTGAACGCGATGAGGAAAGACAAAACACCGCTGCCACCAGTCTGTAACCTGAACTTATGTCCGTTCTTTTCCGTCGGGCTCGTGGGTACAAAGGAAGACAGGTTACAATGGCAAATAACTTCTTTTATTTCTTAACCAGCGAGGCAACTTACAAGGCGACTCCACGAGTTTCTCTCCATCATTTCCCCCGTGTTCCCTCCCCAAAATCCAGTCCGGAGGGAACACTCCCCCAGGAACCAAAAATCATTCATATCAGAAGTCATACATGTCATTACCTATTTCTACCAAAACCATATTAAATAAACTCAACAATAGTTGGCCATAGTTCACAGCATACAAATAATAGTTTACATATCTATAAAATCTTTACCATCTAAATGTAAGTGGTAATATAGACCAACAGTTACATTCAAAGAGACAAGACCATTTTTACCTTGACACCCATGGAATTGTTGAGGTCACTGACATCGGGATTAATACGCAGATTTAGGTGTCAGATGTGCTTCATGATATTAAAACATCAGAACACACATCTAAATCAGTGTAAGGTGATTTTTAAAAAGAACTTCACGCAGGGAAGCTGGATGGAGAGGACATCAGATGTATCCAAGGCCAGGCTGGAGATGAGGCGGCTCTGGAGGTCCTCAGATTTACCCATGGAGACCATGTCACATCATTGTACATGGGGTTTCTTAGGTGTCCATTCTTGGCTCTCTTCTACCTAATGTCAACATGCTGCCCCTAACTCAGATAACATATCTTACCATACTTATGAGAGTGACACATGATCTGTCGATGTCACATGACTACATTCTCTTACTTGCTCTCCACGAAGTATATTCATCAAATCAATTATGTCAAAGTTTTTGCCAATGGCCAACGAAAGAAGGTTGCATGAAAGGAGTGTTTTCTATCTGAAGAACACGGAGGAACTTGTTCACTCTTTCAGTTTCAGTCGGTCAGATTATTGTTACGGTGTATACGTTACATACGTTACGGTTTAAGTCCTCACTAACTCCAGGTAAATGACCATATTACGCCGGTCACAGCACCATCACGGACTCTCGGAGGAAGACTGTTTAACCGACTTGTTGTACCTGGTGTTACACCTGAACAATTCAACCGTTCTGTTGATGTGATGTGAGACTCACCCAGTCACACGCTGCACTTCCATCGGTGGACCAGCCGGTCAGTCCTGACTGGCACATGTCTTTCAGGTAGTCCGTCCCGAGTGTCAGTTTGGCACACAAAGAGGCTGCAGCGCCCCAAAAACCGGCCAATAATGCGTAAAAAGTGCCCGAAACCATGTCTGAACAGGACATACAACTCAAGGACGGAACTGTTTATATGACACAGGCATCAAGTTAGAAAAGGCAGTTTTGTATCGTGAATAAATTCAAAATAAAAGTGCAACAGCCAAGAAAATCTAATTTCAAACGCCATATTCAAGTCATAACCACAACTTCCTGAATTGAATATATCGTGTCTAGATACATTTTACTTACCTTAACGCGCGTGAAAACATATTCAACTTCGAAAAATCCCTAATTTTATTTTGCCATCACACTCTACTGCTTTTAATTCGTCAACTTAACTTTTACTTGTTTTCCCATCCACCAATCACAACCAAGCGCGGCCACACGCGACTCCCTTCGGCGCGTGTTGATGACGTAAATGTGTGCGAAATAATGGAGTCCTAAACAAATACTTGGCTAAAGATCTCGTTGTTTTCGGTGTCGTGTGTGTTGCAATGAACAGAAGCAAGGCCAGTGGTGTGTCGTGGGTGAAACCAACAGAACCGTCTTTTTTAAAGAAGTTTAAAAATGACGTTGGTTACAAAGAAGGACCGACAGTTGACACGAAGGTAATGGTTTAGCTAACTTCAGCTAATCATCAACGCAGCATCTTGTAAAACACGTTATGTCACACCGGCTTTTTCCGTATTTATGTATTGTGCACCGAATCGTGGTGGAATTAACCTGGACAGTTACTTCCTAACATATTTACCTGTCTGATGGTTGTAAATGACTACTCCAGCGTCAGCAGATGCCCACTCCGGACGACGACAGCGCCAGTGATCGAGAGGACGAGTTACCGCAAGTTGTGGTCTTAAAGAGCGGCGATCTGACCGCGGATGAGGTGAAAGAGATCAAAGACGAAGAAAATCCTGTCACCGGGACAAAGAAAGGTGGGGGGGACTTAAGGTTGGGCCGCCGGTTCTGATAATTTTTAGAATTCATTTTGTGTGTTATACCCTGTTTTCGTGCACAGGTCGAGAGCCTCCTGCAGATGGTAAAATCCTGTTCAAGAAACCGGAAAAGCGCTCCTCCTCAGAGAAATTCCAGGGAATCACAGCCAGCTCCAGCAAAAAGAAGAAAAATGACGGTGAGAACAAGGAGGAGGAGAAGGAAAAGTCTGGAAAGAAGATAAAAAACAACAGCCTTTTGTCTTTTGGAGGAGATGAGGAGGAGGACGAAGACTAGTTGACCCTGTTCAAACCGAGACTGTCTCAGACAGAAGGGCAACAAATTGCAGAAAGCAATATTTAAGCTCACATTTTCTAAATTTACAAAGCGCAGCTTCCTCAAATAAGGACACAACTATCAAATCTGGGGGAAGAAAATACTTCAATATGCCTAAAACGAACCAAATATGGTTCTGGGAGTTCTGTCTATTGTGTAAACAGCGCTGCCACCTAGTGGCTATTGGCTGAATTTACACGAATGGCTATCTTCCTCTTAAACCATCGTTGTTTTAAATATTCAAGCTTCTTTTTCGTCAGAGAAATAATTGAAATTTTTGTTCAGTCACGTGTTGAGTGTGTAAATGTACATTAGCTTTAGAAAGGGAGCTGCAAGTGTCTGTAACGATGCATTCATGTAAATGTACTTGTAGAGTGTGGACTGTATTTCTTGTGTAATGTTAACGGTGACAAACATTTGCAACAAAGAAACGTTTGCAAAGTGGAGAAGGCGATTTATTTCAAATGTCTTTCTGATGCAGCCATTGGATGTGACAGAAGTAGAAGTTAAAACAACCACTCTACAGATACGAGATTTATCTCAACCTCTTTATTCAAAAAGGCATGTTTCATTCTCACGCCCACATCCAAATCATTACAATTGATGGAAGAATCGATTTAGAAAAAAAGTAAAATCAAAGCTTTGCATTTCGCGACGGGACGCTTCCCCTTCGGGTCAATGCAGACTCCATCACCCGCTAATAAATACACCCGACTCCGTCGAGCTCAGGAAACTGGGTTTTATTCATAGACTCCATTAAGGCCCGTGTTAACACCAAAATAAACCAAAAACTCACAACCGACTCGAGACGCGCAGGATGGGTGCGTTTGAGGTGATGACTAAACCAGATGAGATTGAATCGAGAATCTGACTACAGAATCGGAAGAGGGCGTTCAGATCATCGGAACCGTCGGTAACGGGGGCGGGTCCGCCTGCTTCCGCGCGTGCGGCGTGGGCGCGACAGGTGACAGCTGACGGTCATCTTGCACACGCGGCCTAACGCGCTCGTCTTCTCATCTCGTGGCACGTAGTGACACGTGACTGCACCTCAAGGTGTATTCAAGTTCATTACAACTTGGACTTTTTCAGAATTATTTTTAGCTTTACTTTTATCATTTAACGCTTTTAAGGGCATTGATGGCGTTTCTAACTTAAATTCTTAAAATACCGCATTCAAATTATACTTAGAACTTAATTTGTAATAAAATAATTAAATTCCCCTTGGACAGTTGATTAATTTACCAATCACGGTCATCATATTAAAGGTACTGAAATGTAATATTTGCATTAAAGTAGAGAAAAACCACACTAAAAAATACGTAAAAGTGGACATTAAGGGATCTGTTTGCCCGCCGGTGGCCGACTGCTGTAGATGCACCTTAGCGAAAGCTTTTATCAAATAGATTTTTTCTATGGAAAAAAAAAAATTCTGCCAGCAATTCAACAGTTTTTCCAGACTCTTGATGTGTCTGAGTTACTTTAATCTACAAATAGTATGATGCAAAGATCCAAGTTGTAATAAAGAAGAATATTTTCTTTCAGGCTCTTCTACAGTGAAATTTTAAGATGATATGCGAGTTCCTTTCGTCCTCCTGACAAACTTCCCACTTTGATCAGCAAATTCTAAAGAAAGAAAAATGGTTTGGGGAAAAGCACAGACACCCGCAGAAAGGATCTGGGAGCTGCTGACTGCCTGTAAAGACTAAAGAAGCTGGTATTCTTAACCATTACGGTGATATTGAAGGGATGAATAAACGAGCAATTTCCTGCATTAAGCGCAAACTCTCTCTCTACCTTCAAGTACAAAAAGAAAAGCAGGTCATAGGTCACGCTTCCTCAGAAGCCAGAGTGGCGAGGACGTCTCCCTCTCTCCTTCAGCTGAGGCTCCTCCCCCTTTCTGATGGTGGTGGGTGGAGCCTCGTGCCATTTGGTGGTTATGCGTTTGCTGCTCGTTTTTCTTGAAAGTTTTGTGTGGTTTAAAGTTCGTTCCGCCTCTCGTCCTCGCCTCTCTCGGCCTGTTGGCCGTCTGCACTCTATAAAGACTTCTTGGTCAGTTTCTTGCCCTTCTTGATGGAAAGCTTGTTTTTGACGTATCCACGCTTCCTTTTGGCAGTCTGAGGAGAAACGGAAGCAGGTGTCTGTTGTTGAAAACGTCATCAGTAAGCTACACGTATGTGCTGGCATGCTACAAAAGGAGCAGCATTATAGCGGGTCTGAGGCGCCGGCTCACCTTTTTGGACGTGTACTTTTGCTTGGTGCTGTCAGTTCCCCGGAGTTTGTTCTCCACGCGGTCTCTGTTCTCCAGCTTTTTGACCTTGTAAATCCTCACCAGCCAGTGCTCCGACGTGAACGCCTCCTCCAGGTGCTTCAGCTTTATGTCTTTGTTGCCGATCTCAGCATTGCGTGTCCGATCGAAGCCCGGCGGGGTCCTGAAGTCCAGCTGAAGGGGATGAGACACCATGAAGTTTCTAAAATCTCAACCCCCCACCCCCTTCCCTAACAACATACCTGCATTTCTCCAAAGCGGTAGTAGGACATTTTGTACATCAGGCAGTTGAGCAGCGTGGGGGAACCGGCTTTATCTACTCGGAACTCTCCCTGCGGGGTGAAGTAATCACTTTCCTGCGAAGATGGAAGCGGAGGAATGAGTGAGCTTTGGTGCTTTGATCCGCAATTTAAATTCATAAAATCATTCAGGGACACAACTTTCAATCTCGGTTTCCGAGCCACCTTTTTCTGCCTATGAGAGAACATCAAACATTCATATATTTCCACTTCGCATCTGTCCAGTCAATATTTCACCAGCACGGCCAGTTCTGCTTCCATTAGCTCCTCCTCACCCTGATGTCCCTGGGGTGCTCCCCCTCCGCGATGCGCACCATCCACAGGAACTTGTTTATGTCGTCACCCGAGTAGCCGATCACCCCTCCGAAAATGATCAGGACGTAGTCCACATCCAGCGACTTCATGATCTCGTAGGCCGCCGTCTCGTTGGACGACATGGCTTTACCCACCTGTGGGAATGCACAAGTAGAAACATTTTTAATCTATTTCTGAGAATCACGGAATAAGGTTCAATTCCAAAGATGTTCATTATGTTGCGATATTCCACTCTGTCCACTTGGTGGCGCACAACTCAAAGCTACTAATTTCACAGACAGCCTGGGTGGATCCTGCTCACCAAAGCGATGTGACTGTTGTTCCACGTGTTGTTGTCGACCAGCGTGGTTCTGTTGGCCATGCCTGCTATCTGGTATCCGTAGTCCCACCACGACATCACTCTGGCGTGCTCATCCGTGTTTTGCCTCAGCCAATAGTAAGCCTCCCTGAAGTCATCCAGGATGTTACGGGATCTGGGAGGGGACAGAAGCTACGTCAGGCGTGTCGGTTTAGGCTCGGATTCATCAGGTGATGTTGGCCGCACAACTAAAACCTTCATCATTGTTCTGAAAAGATAACTGAAACTAGCCAAAGCTGCGAAACTGTTGGAGCCTGACTGAGAAGAATGAGGGATGTGACAACGAGCGCAACTGTTTGATCTTGAAAATAATGTGGCTGCTTCTCGGTCCTTCGACGGCCAACTTGTGGAGGCTGCAGCGCAGTTTCCAGTGGGGGAAGAACATACTATTATTGCCTTGTTTTTCGAGGAGGTAGTCGACATCTGCCTGGCTGGAGTGTTTAAGGAAGTGAAAACAGAAGTGAAGCAGCTACTCTCAGTCTTCTCAAAAAACCTGATACGAATCAGGTACAATTTAGTCCGAGAGGGAGGAGACGAAGATGAACCACTGAGATAATCGCTGTAGTGTGCAGCTAGTCTGCTGAGCCACGAGAGGTTGGAGAAAGATAAACGTTTCCGGAACAAACAGTGAAATGTTTAACTTTTAACGGAGGCAGCATATGCTACGAGCAGCCAAGGACCTGGAATAGAGCCCTGAGGAACACCACTAAATAAACAGCTATGTAATGCTTTATCTTTACATTCAGAGGGATCAGAACGTTCGCTATTCTCACCCGTCGTGATTGTATGAGGCCAGGACGACGCTGGGGCTGGAGTAGGCGTTGCTGGTGACCCAGGTGCAGTGGACGGCAAACATCATCAGCAGCATCAACATCAGCATGGTGACGATGGACTTGATGTTGGGCCCCAGACCCTCCTCAGCCTTTTCTTGCTCCGATACATGTTTGCGCACTTTGCCTGCCTGCAGGAGCCAGTGCACGTCAACGTGTCACTATCCGTCGACACGACCCGACGGCGCTCCAGAGCCGCTGTATGTTAATGTATGTTGAAAACAATAGTTGAAAATACTCCAACCTTGTCGTAAAGGTTCCCAGCGTTCTTCCTGTCGTCCTCGTCGCTGCTGTCCTCCATGGGTGGGCTCTGTCTCTTGGTGTCATCTCCCAGATAGTGCTCGAAGACGCTGGAAAAAGCCACCGCCGACAGCATGCACACCACTGGAGTCAGAGTCAGCATCAAGCGCACCATGACGCCAGCAAAATAAACGGCGCTGATGGCGTACAAGGCCACTGGAGAGAAAAAGGACAGGAAGTGCCAAGTTTTGAACTGAGGATATCATCAAATTAAGACATCCATACACAGTTGCTTCACTTGGACGTTGGGTTTCCTAGTCAACAACACAGACATGTCTGCAGCGGAGGGGATTTCCGCCCCCATACGATGGTTTGTCCAGCCCTTCCACACGTTTCACGGCTAACGTCAAACACAATAGCAGCCGTTTCTGCCGTCTTACCAAAGACGCGCTCGTCGTTGATGTTCTTGATGCAGAACCAGAGGCCTGCTGGGAAGGTGCAGACAAGGATGTGGAGGTCGAAGAAGAAGGAGACCCAGGTGGTGGGCTGGTGCTCCGATACCGAGGCAATTATGGGAATGTGGATCTTGGCGTAGCTGATGAAGATAAAAGGTTATAAATTAATCAATGATGAATGAATGAATGGCTTTTAAATAATTTAGTTGCCTTTGCCTGACTGAAGCTGTTATTCAGAATGGGAACAAAAGTTCACTGTTCCACAGGAGAAGAGACCGAGCCAGACTGGCAGATGGTCGGGCGCTGCTCTGACCTTCACGTTAAACTTCCTACAAATGAGTGCCATTGGTCCCAGAAATCACTAATAATAGCTTTTCTGGAACAAGATTTGGTCATTTAGGACCAATTAGTGTTGAAACCCCCCCCCCAAAAAAACCTTATTTAGTAACTGTCAGAGGAATAAAGGCATCATAAAACATCAGCATTAAGAAGCAAAAAATGGAGTTTCTACATTTAAATCTTGGAGAAACGACCTCGGAGAGAAGTGAGCAGCTCTGCTCACTTTAAGCACGCCTCTTAAGTGCAGAACATCAACTGTGATGACTTACCCAGTGTCCCAGAGAGAGTAGAAACGGCCACTCCATGGCGCAATGTACCCTGAAGGACACACACACACGAGCATTGAGCTCAACTGTACTTACAAGACCTTTTAGACAAACTATAATGTCAGCACACACACACACACGTCTGGAAATTCTGTCATACATCACTGGAATGTGTAATTGGATTTCAATGTCCCTGCTACTTGTATATATCCCCCAATTCCTCTCTAATGTCTTTTTTCCGCCCGCGTGCCGCACAAGCGTTGAGCGGCTGTAATGGACTCTCGCTGGCTGCGTTTCCACTCTGCGGTACCGGAACAAACGAGAACACACGAGCCAACCCCAGCAGGTGGTCCCAGTGCAGACTGGTGATAGATGCGAGCCATCATTGGACGCCTGATTCCAGTCAGGACCAGCCAATGTGGTTTCACGGAGGATTTTCCCGACTGTTGTCATAAAACTGATGGCAGCCGTCAAGGTTCAGCCGCATCAGGGCGTCAGTTTAGGCCGGCGGGGACAACTTTTACTGCCAGCTTACAGTCCCAGACGGCCACTTTGTGGAAACAGGATGTGCCAACTTTTGTGACACCTTCTGTCATTTTCATGCAGCGTGGTGTTGTTGTTATGAGATGTTTTAGCCAACAATGCTAACAATCAAAGCAAATGGATCCACTTTCAAGGTGAACAGTAAGTTGTTGTTTTTCTTAATGGTCCAGTAAATCTATCGAACCGACCTGTGTACGTCAGGTAGATGACGGAGAGGAAAACCACTCCAGCAGCTACAGAGACTCCCAAGAAGAAGAGAGTCTGGAACTCATGTCGTGTCAGTCTGTTCTTCAGGTACTGCAGGAAGGCGTAAACCTGGAGCAGAACAAACACGCCTGCAAAGAGACATGGAATGAGGGACATATTTCTGATGCCAGACTGAAAGACCTTCGCTTTCTTTAGCGCTTCAGTTTATCTCCTTTAGAATCAAATGTGTAACACCTAACGTTCCCCACAGTTTACTACGATGGGACGGCCCATGTGGAGCTGGTTCAAATGGAACATTAAACAGACATGAACTGTAAATCGACAGGAAAATATTTGCACAGCACATTTATTTCACAGACGCTCAGCAAATCCTCATTATTCCGCTTTACATCCATATGGCTGTTCACCTGCGGCAGCCATGTGCTCGCTGGTCCTGATTGGCTGAAAGCCCACGAAGGGGATCTGCATGGACAAGACCAGACCAACAATGTAGAAGGTGCTGTAGGCTGGAAAACAGAAAGCAAAGGTAATGATCCAATTAACACAGACCCAAAAACTCATTCCAGAGGATGATATCCTTAAATAGCTACAAATCGATGTTTCCCCCCCTTTTTTGGCTAAAACTACAAATGCAATCAGTGCGATTTCATTAAAATGGCATTAATTTCATCCCTGCAAGTCCTCCAGCATTTTCCCCAGTAATTTCAATGTTCTAACAGTGCTGGTGAACGTGTGCCCTTCTGCCCTTTGTGCGGATGGCACTGCTGAAATACCAGCCTTGATTGCATCTTTTGTTGTACCTGCCATGGAAAGAGGAGCAAGGACGGATGAGCGGGCGTGCGACAGCAGGAGCGGGCGTGCGACAGCAGGCCACGGACGGAACGAAAGAACGAGAGATCGCAGAGAGGCGGAGTGACTTTGGACTAACCTGATTACAGCGCGGCTGCAGGCGGACCGTGCAGAGCAGACCTCTCGCACAGATCAGACCAGAGACGCAACATGGGAAATCTCAATTTCTAATTCTGCCAACAACTCTGTCACAAACAACCTCTCCTGCTTGGGCCACAGCTCCTAGTACCAAGCTACGCCCGACCGCGCCCGCATGACCGACCGTATGTGATATCACAGAAAACAAATTAGACTTTGTCGTGAGCTGCGAGGTCAGTTTTCATGTGAGGGGCGATCCCGAACCAGTGAAGGGCTACACAGCTCAGATCAGGATGGTAGACATTCCCAAAGTCAAAGTGCGTGGTGTGTTTGTGTGTGTCTGCATGCCACAGCTCACCTATGTAGACCCTGCTGCTGTAACGCTGCATCAGCAGCAGGACGAAGACGTGAAGAGGAATGAGGTTGATGATGAAGACGTACCCGCCCCACGCAGACACCTGTGGAGCAAGCCAAAAATCTGAGTTTGCAATAACGGGAATCATCCTGCTGCCTGCAGTTAAAGAGGTAGCCGTTTGCTAGCTGGAGGCACCGCGGTAATTTCCCATAAGTGAGCATCAGTCTTAACGGCAGAACCACGTCGAATATCCAGAAATGTGCCCGTTAAGTGGACCAGTAATCGTCTTTGAAAAATCCCACAATCCATTTTCCAGATGTTCTTCAAAGTTATTTACATCTGCTGTTTTCACTTGAACACTTTGGGGAAAAACAAAAACAAATGAGAGACATTTCTCTGAATATAAAAAGTTGTTTATGGTGATTATGTAACTATCGGCTATGCCGCTGTCTGTGGAGCCCTCAGGAACACCACAGCAGTCCAGTGAAGACTGGGGGGGGAAAAGCTCCTTTTGTTGTTTGCCAGATCATCAAGGACACCCGCAGGACACACACACCAGTCTGCCCGTGCACGCAACACACACACACACTTTAAAAAGCTTTTAAATCTTTATGCTCATTGTCTCAGATTGTCACAGCGAGCGGCTGCCAGAGAACAGACGTCACCGATTACACCAAGAGATGATTCATCAAGGGTTCATCTTAGTATAAGTGGGGGAGGGGAAAAATCCCCAAAGACTTGCTGTTGGGGGGTGCGCTGCACTTTGGGGCGTGACGGAAGCCTTGGTTAGCCTGCAGTTTGTCTCGGACCCAATTTATAATCAGTCAGAATATGACTGAGAGGCGCTTTTGCAAACAGAACATGAGGACAGACGACGTCACAGTAAGTGTTGCTGGCGGTCTCACCATGTAGAAATAGGAAAGGCAGCATCCGATGGCCCAGAAGACCGATCCCGTCTTGACCGACTTCACCTGCGTGTTACACAACACAAGAGTCAGCAATAACATGCAGATGACAACAAGTGCTTCCATTAGGAGCCGAGCGGCTCCTGCAGGAGGCTTCGCTGCTGCTCTCCCACCACGAGTGTGAATTATTTAGCGTGTTTCTGCCTTTAATGACCTGCAGAGCCGAGGACTGTGTTCTACACTTTGTTAGCTTCAGCGGCTCCACACAGAAGGGCTGCTAACAAGGTCATAACAACTGGGAGATGATGGTGGGGGAACTTTATACTGAACCATTGGCTGATTCGAAGTGACATTTGGTGGCTGCAGGCAACATTTAACTAAGGTAATAATCATTTTTTGACATCTGACAATCACATTAAATCTAGAAGGAGCGGCAGAATGTCGCAGGTACCCAGAGGTAGTAGGTGAACTGCAGGGCGAAGATGGCAATGCCTTCATTGTCGAAGGAGCCCGCGACAGAGCGAGAGATGTAGCCGGGGACGATGGCGATGAAGCAGGCCGCCAGCAGGCCGGCGCCCTGGTTCCACAGCTCCCTCGTGAGCAGAAAGGTGGAGATGGAGGTCAGGCCACTGAACACGGGAGCCAGGAACACGCACACGTCACGGATGTGCACGGTGACATGCAACAGGTTGAGCACGTAGTGGATGAGGCCCGCCGTGACCATCAGACCGGGATACACCTGGACCAAGACAAAGAGGAGATAATTAACCTTCCACATGACTTGAATTATTGGGTCTGTGATTGTAGAAACTGTCTCACATCAACATCTGATTTGGTTGTCAGAGCACAACAATGCAGACGAGGGCGTGGGTTCAAATATAATGTTTAAAGGGGCTGTTGTGCGGCTGCAAGGATGCAACTGATCTCTAAATGGGGACTTGCTGCATCCCTAAAGGAGACGTTTAATCATGCGGCCAGGCCGTCACTTGAAGCAGGTCCAGCTGCAAACTGAAGCCTGCAGGACTGCCGACACACTCACCGTGCCCCCGACTATCCTGCCCAGAGGGTACCACGCTCTCTCGTCAAACCAGTTGAGGAACTCGTAGAAGCCATTGGTGGAGAGGTGGTGAGTTGACCTGTAGTTGAACCTGCAATAACCAGATGAAGAAGGTGTCAGTCAACACAGTATCAAAAACAGAGAGGCAGCCAATCAAAGCATAAAAATCACTCGTTCGCTTTACAGAAGCTGGACTAGTGAGGCAAGGAGACAGACAAAGGGATTCTTACATTTATCTAAGACAAGTCAGGAGGACAGTCCTGTTCGTGCAGAGTCATTTTCCCCACGTCTTCCCAAGTGTTTACAGCCAAAAAGGATTTAAGAGGAACAACACGACTACAGCGTCACCTACAATTAGTCAAAAAGCCATTGTATGAATAGTGGGTCTAGCCCTGAGACTTGGTCTTTGCAGCAGACGCAGCAGTTATTCTTATCTCCCCTGAGCCTCTTCACCGCCGGCAACGGTGAGAAAAGCAGGAAATGGTATAGAGGCCTTGCAGAATTTGGTTATTTTGGATCCCCTCTGGAGGGACGGGGTTTGGGGGTGTTTGCGCTCCTTCCGAGACTTGGATTCACGTAGGGAATTTAAAACCACATTCCAAACAGACCTTAGGATGAATTTCAGTTTATTAAAACATTTCCACAGAGGAAAAAAATAAATAAATAAAAAAACTGGCGCCCCTTCAGGTGGCATTATGAACTGCATCAGGCTTCTGGGTCAGTTTATATTGGTGGTGACAGCTACATAAAAGACTGCAGCGCATTAGCCACTCTCATGTCGGACATGAGCAAAGTCGTTCATTAGGTCATTTTAAACCATCTTTTAATATGCTAATGCCTTTATTTCAGTAATATTTTCAATTAGCATCTTCCTCCTCTCTTGCGGCGAATGCTCGGCTGTCATTGCACCAGAGCAGATGGCGAAACAGAGGTCGGCGCCGCCACTTAACTATCCGCAGCGCTATCTGTCAAGGAAGGCAAGGTAACGACAACGTCTGCGGGGTGATGGCTCCCTGCTGCTTTCAGATGGTGCGCGTGGGAGCGCCAAACAGGAGGACTGAAAAACACGCTGATCTGAGGAGATGACAGGAGGCCACACCAAGGAGGGGGAAAAGTGCACATTAGCAGAAAGATAAATATATTATATGTTTACAGACAGGAGCTCCCAGCTCTGAAACTGCATGTGGATCCTGTGAAGTACACACTGTCTGCCATCGCTGCGACTGTCGCTGGTGAGCTGAAGTGCATTGTGGGATACCTAGGTGTCTCAAGTGGCGGAGCAAGTGCACATCAAGGCACTTGGAACAAACACACCTGGTAGTTTGCAAACATTACACGGGAAGAGTAGTTAGGGACACAAGCTTCAGCAGTCCGTCAGAGGTAAAGATCAACTGGATTTTCATGATTTAAATATAATATGATACAACGCTTGTGAAAAACAGAATATTCCAAGTACAGAAACTGAAGCTGTGTCAGAGATGTGCAACATTTTCCTGTTGCTTCAGATGTTTCCAGAGCTTTCTGCCACAGCTAGTCTTTTTCCACATGCACACGCTGGTTTAGTGGGTCATAGGAATTTTAACTGGTTTCAGGACTATCAGAAACCTGGCCAACACTTGCTGATCAGTCTCCTTTTGCAAACTGTAGCAAGAACGCCATCTGGACAGTCCCAAAACTCAGCGCAACCGTTAGCGCGTTGATTACAACTACAAATTAAACCTAGCGCGTCTCTTCATTGTGCTTTCTACTTCAGTGGATAACTTTTTAAATCCCAATTAGTCTCCTCCAACAGGAAGGAAAACGCGCTGGTGTGTGCACAGACGGAACCGAGGAACGTTGTCTCATTACCTGAGCAGGTGCTTACTTTCAGATTTTATTAGTCAGAATTTCAAACAGAGAGGAACATTTTGGACAGAGCAGAGGGAGCCAACCCCATCATGGAGGAGAGGAATCCCTTTACTGTCTGCTATGCCTCATTTTTAATTAGTGTGATTGTTTGGATGTGGAAGAGCCAGGTATCCAACACCTCTCCTGGGTGTGTCCAGCCAGGAGTAGACACTGAAGGGACTACACTTTATATCTAGTCCTGGAACCCTTGGGTCTCCTCCTGGAACAGCTGGAACTTCCCTACTGAACTTACTGAAGGGTAAAACGGGACTGGACTGTATATTTGATTTGAGCTTGTTTTTGTAATATTGTTGCCCGGCCAGAGTTGTTAAAAGCAGAAACAACAGTGGCTCAGCCCAGCGCAGGAATGATGATTATTTAATGAGGAGTTGTTCTGCTTCTGCAGCTCAACACGTCTTTTTTCCTGTGCAGCAGATCACAGGAGACAGACCGGCTCTGCAAACCATCATTTACCACACACGCCAAGGTGAACGAGGGAGTCCAAGCTGCTCTCACAGCTTGAGGAAAACTAATAAGAGCCGAGTCCAATCGCAAAACGGGGCAGATTCAGCTCTGTTCCAGGCTGCAAAGTGCCTGTTGAATAAAAACACAGCCATGCTCCCCCATGTTAGCATTTGGTTACGTTATTGCTTAAAACATTCCTGCATAAAAAACACATGACAAAAGTAAAATCACCACTGTTCAACTGGTGCTATTTAAGATTACCCAGAATGTTGTTGGAGGAGAGAAATGTTCTTTTTAAACCAGGAGATGGAAAAACAAGTTCAGACATTACCCATACCTTTTCTTAAGTGAGTCATTATCTGACCAATTCATACCCCCCAATAGCTCTCAGCTCTGCTAATGCTAAAAGATATTCGTGGACCTCGGTCTGCAAACTATCCCTTCAATTTTCTTTCATTTTGTTGTGAATTCAACCCAAAAATTAAAACACCACCGTTACACCAATAAACAGACAAACAAAACCAGCTTAGCAGAGGTTAAGGGAATAGAACTGAACCCATTCCAGCATAGACAGTAGTGGAACCATGACCTTGGTTGCTTCTTTTTGTGAGTCCTGAAGAGCCGTTGCCATGTAACCTGCAGCTCGTTAACTGGTTCCTAAACTACTCAAACATGCTCGTTCTATTAACATGAGGGTTTGGGGGTCCAAAGAATTTTTTAGACAAACCAAATCAAAAAACTGCTGAGTGTTTCATTTATTTGGCAACAAAAAATAAATGTACATTTTGATTCCTCCAGTTTCAGACTGCTAATGGACTTGAAAGGAATTAGGATTCAGATGTTGAAGCGGGTCTGGAGAATCACTTAGATATGACGGTTACAGAAAACACATTGAAATCATCCTTGAACTCATTTCATTTCGGGGCGGTAGATTAACTAAATGGTGTGGACATCACCTAAATGAGCCTTCCTGAGAGCACAGACCTAAAGAACTAAATGCATCTTCTCAACCTGTTATCTTGCTGTTCAAATATTGATCTCAAGCAAAGATGGTTTCTGGACTCCAGCAGCCTTCTGCCTCATATCTGACACTGCTCGCTTTCCTCCAGTCACCTGGGTCACCAGCTTTTATCCAAGCTTCCATCTCCTTATTTAACCCCCCCAAATCCATTTATCAGAGGAAACTACAGAAGCCATCTCCTCTGACACCCGTGTGTTTACTTGGCAATTCACAGCAGCACGCCGCAACCGGGGCGGCTGCTCTCCCGGCCGTCCATCTCCAAGAGTGGATCAATAATTAAATAAGTGGACTGGGAGACAGAAAGATGAAAGCTGGAGGAAGACATCGACAAGAGGAGTGAGGGTAGGAAATGGAAGCTCAGGAAAGGCGTAAGAGGGAGGGGCCATCGATGAAGCCACGCCTTTCCGCTTTAAACTGATGCAGAGAGGCGGGGCTTGCTCGAGCCCAAAGATCTCTGAAACTGTAATAACAGTGCAATATAGCAGCCCCGGCTAAAGAACCAGGTCCCATCTTACTTTGTTAGTCAGTAAATGATAAAAAACAACTTGCCAGTGAGAAGAAGGTGAGCTCATTATTATAACTGACATGGGAGTTAAGTTTTGCTTTGTTCCCTGTGATGTGCACTCCTGTGTAGATAAATACAGAGAGGGAGGAGCAGAGTGCAGTAATGAAGGGCTCCTGCAGCGCTCCTCACCCTGGAGACGGGAACCGTGAGGATATAAGACAGGTTAATGCATCCACTGGGGTTTTCCATGAACAAAAATCATGAGTAACTCTGATCCCACCACAGACCTCCTGAGGGCAAACATGTTGTACCTCTTTGCAAGAATGTTCAGGCGTTCAGAGCAGCACCTAAACATCAGCACAGCTGGAGTCCCGATGCCTCATTATGCAGATTTCCACACCAAAATTTCCATTTTCTGTTCACCACAGATAATTACTGCAATATAAAGCGATATTAACGAGACTCCAGCAGGAGGCGGGAATAACACCGGTGCGCCGGTACGATCAGATCCATTTACTCATCAAAAGATCCCCATCAAATCCTCACTAAGACAAACGAGAATCAATCAAAGCTGGTTTTATCCACAGCAGACACCCCCACGCAGTTTCACCAGTATTTCTACGCCGGAATTCATTGGATGCAAATCTCCAAATGAAAATACAGTAAGTTAGACACTTCCTGGAGCGTCAGAGGCTTAAACAAGAGTTTTTGTCGGCTCACACAGATTTTCTACACCGCTAGCATTGAGGAGAGTGTTGTAAACTTTACCTTCCCTACTTCAAAACAACATCGTACTTAATCTGGACAGTGCAAGCGCTCATCAGCAAGAGTTCAATTATTCCTCGCAGTTTGCTTTATTACACCAGTGGAATGTCGCGATCGCCTCGCAAAGGGCCGCGCATGTTTCTAGAAGAGGCAAATAATACATGATACAGAGGGACCTCCACTTACGAACGTCTCTACATGCGAAATTTTCAGGTTACGAAAGTCTCAACGGGAAAATATTTCCTCATTACGAAATAAATTTCAGGACACGAAAGGCAAAAATACGCTACCGCTGCTACTCGCATCTTCCTGTCATCCCATTGGCTAGGAGGGACGTCAATATGTACAAGTTTGTGTGTATCCCAGCATTGTCTTCGTTTAACTTTGATTCGCTATGGACCCCAGGAAAGTGATGGAGAAAAGTGAAAAAGAAGAAGAGAGCTTTTTTTGTCCATACAAATGAAGCAAGAAATAATAGAAAAGCATGAAAAAGGGATGCGTTTGGTTGATCTCGCCAAAGAATATGGCCGTAACCGGGATTTATAGTGGGTGTTTGTATGTTTGTCCATTAGATGGCGGTGTTACCACAAGCGTTAACGTTCGTTATTAGTAATGACGGCTAACGTAAAATTAGCCTGTAATAAAGTTCATTTTGTTCCTGGAGAAGCCTTGCACTGAATTCCTACATTTATTGTGCGGTAATCTAATTGTAACATGTATTTGTTACATGTTTTGATGCATTTTTATAATTTATAAAAAAAATTATGTCCGGATTTTTGGGGGCTTGGAACGGATTAGGGCATTTACATGGAAAACGCGTCTCTACTTACGTAATTTTCAGGTTACGAAACAACTTCTGGAACCAATTAATTTCGTAAGTAGAGGTCCCACTGTATTACGCTGCGGGGGAAATTCGTTAAACACAACAACCTTCGTTATGACCCCAGCACAACAGCTGTTTCTGATAACTGGCAGATTTAACGGGTCGAAGCACCACAAAAGAGCCACACCGACCAGTGGGGCGCTGCCTCCCCACCTGCTCCACACAGTGGGTGGGGTTAAGCGCAAAATGCCCCCAAACAGCAGTATGGAGCAGAGAGCACGGTCCCTTAGCTGGCGGTGGCGATGTGGCGTTGGTATAAAGAAAAGAGAGCGAACACATGAGACAGATGGAGCAAAAATTAATTTCATAAGTACTTTATATATTTAGAGGTCAAGGTAGTTCACGTGTTGCAGAGTCAGCAACTTAGGGCTGGGAACGTCAAAAATCGGACAACGCGACTGATATGCAGCAGAGGAGGCAGAGAAAACCCCAACAAAAGAAAGGACCAGGAGAACATGCGACGGTTTATTGTGCACCAGTTTCATCATAACTGTACAACGAGCGCAGTGGGACGACGAGCTGGCCGCAGGGTCAACGTCCTCATAAATGTTTGACTGTGTGTCAAACATCAAAGGACCTCAAAGAAAATGCTGCAGAGTGGGGAAAAAAGCTGTAGCAGAAGAGGAAGTATTGATGCTAGAGGTGATAAAACGTTGACACTTCCTCTGTCTCTCACATACACACCCAGACAAATGTACGCGTTCACATAGACCGTTATCTGCCCCCCCCCCCACCATCTCCTCCCCCCCATCTCCTCCCCCTCCCCCGAGTGGCAACAGTCTGCTCCAATGCCTTTTAAATTAAAATGACAAATGAATCTCACAACACCACGGAGGCCACGAGTCGCGAGACACTGAGTCAGATTCCCTTCATCGAACACCTTTCCACCATCTTGCACCAGGCTGTCCAGCCCCCCCACTCTGAAGGACGGGCTTGGAAGACTCGGCCCCTGATGTGGCTGTTGTGTCATTTTAAACTCTTTTTCATTATCTGGCTCCAGCGGGGGCAGAACGTGTATTCAGTCAGGAGAACTTCCTGTTGAGAAATACCGTGTCAGAATGAGGCTTCAGAGCAGTTTCCTGAGGCCAACTCCCTCCGAGACGCGTGCAGAGATTGTGATAAAGAAAAAGCAGAATTACCTCCAAATATTATAAATATACACGCAGCCACAAGAGTTTAAGATTATACAAATTTTCTATTAAAATGTAAAAGATTTACTGTTAGCAAAATGAAATACAACAACCCTCAGCATGGGCGAGTTTACCCATTTGTTAAAAGAAGAATGCAACATAACCGGGTCTGTAAGAGGCCAGAGTAAAGTCCAGTCTGCATCGGTTGCCCCGGGAGTCTGCTGATGTGTTAACCACACAGACGATCTGGCTCTTTATCTCGTTGTCAGTTGATCTGGCAGCTGGTCAGCAGCATTTGTTCCAGAGCGGTGGCAGCGGTGGCGTCCAGCGCGTCAAGTTTCAGGGGAGACGACTCGTAACGCCACGCCGGAGGCCGTGACCGTGTGATCTGGTCGGTCTTTCCACGGATCTTGCCGAGTCAGCGACAACTACGGTGACCTTAGAGTAATGTGACCCCGAATGGAAACGAAGCTCCTGGATTACTTTAAGAACGTCACACGGGGAAGGTCCGACCCCACTGAATTTATTAAAATGGAAAAGCAGCTCGAGTGTCCTTGGACAGTTCCTGAAGTCCAAATTCCTGCCAAAGACATGTCCATCAGAGCGGAGCAGTAATAAGAGACAATTGGGATCATCCCCGACTGGAAGCATCCCATTGGCTGCTACCCAGGGATGCCCCACAGGTGGTCGGGTCCAGTACGTGGTTTGAAAAAATCTCCGAGAAACCTAAGAAATAAGGACTGTTTGACCATTAAAGAAGATGCGGGACGAAGCAGAAACAGGTGCGTGAATGAAACCAACAAAGGGAACCACTTCTGATTTCCTAGTCCGTTTCAGGAGAGCATTTTCATATTTTCGCCAAGAAAAGCTCCGTGTGCACATTTTTCTTCGTTTCCTCTTAAGAAAAAAGCAAAGTCCACTTGTTTCAGGCAGACGCACCACAGCAATGCGGCCCAAGTTTAATAACCGTTCGTTACCAAACACAAAAGACCTGTCGTAGTGCTGCGAGTGCCTCGCCGAGCAACACAACTGATAAGACATTCTGCAGCATGGGTCCAATAACACACACACACACACACACACACACACACACACACACACACACACACACCACACACACACACACACACACACACACACACACACACACACACACACACACACACACACACACACACACACACACACACACACACACACACACACACACACAGAGCCTTGGCTCATGCCAGCCCACTTTCTGTTATCTCCCAGTTGTGCATGAGCGAACAAAGAGGACAACGGTCTCCTTTAAGCCTCATCTATCGCTCTGTTGCTGCGTTTGTTTGGACTTGAATTTTGGTGATCCACATAAAAAATGGCAGCGCAACAGAAAAGAGGTCCAGCTAATCCTGACAGAATACAACCTGCAGAAATCCTGTGGCTTCAGAGTGGAGTTTAACATTTATCTGCATTAAGGAGGAGGCGCAGGGCCTCGCCTCGCGGACTCCCAATACAAGATTTGTCAGCGCTTCACGCACCCAGGCAACATTTCTACTAAAGGCTGCGGCGTCGAGGAAAAACATTTGAAATCATGGTAATTTCTGCATCGATGCTGGTGCACGGAGGCGAGTCAGTCAGGAAGCCGGAACTTTAGCCACCGCATTTGTATTCGTAAAGTTGGTGTTGCCAGTCAAGTCTGGACTGAAATCACATTTGGGTTTACCCAAATTTAAAAATCAGACTGCAGTCATGTTGCAAAAATAACAGAGCTGTTTACAGAAGTGGAGAAGCTGTATCTGATTCTGCAGGCTAGAAAAACCCTTTAAACAGGTATGAAAGTGGAGATCTGGATAAATGCATGACTTCAAATGCGCAGCAGGAGAGAAACACAAGACCACAGAGAACCTAATGAGTTCCTGTTCTGAAGAAGAAAAGATTTAGAACAATCCCGCTGGAGAAGGGCTGGGCTTTAAAGTTGGCATCAAATTCTTTTCATGCCACAAAAACAGGGTGTTGTAACCTCCACATGAAAACTAGAACTGTGGTCGGATGTGACTTCTCAGAGGCGTGTGTTCACCACAGGGTCACCTTTCAGGTGCAACGTGTTAGACAACTACTGTGGTGCATTCAGGTGCACCCGTTGCCTGTATGCCTCCAAGAGTCGTGCATTTTTGGCTTAAATCTACTGCTGTGTGAGAGCGTGTTGCAATTGTTCTGCTCTCTCTTGCTCTCCAGGCCCCAGTTATGCTCCCCCCCCCCTTTTTTCCAGCTGATTCCTCAGGGTTCCGGAGTTCTGAGAGCTTTCATTAGCAAATCTGTGGAGCAACTTTTGCTTGTCAGCTTGCACATTTATCATCTGAAGGATGTCCAATGTGCCACGCATTTCCCGTGCAACACGGAGCAAATCTGGGAGGCTGGGGGGCGACAAGCAGCTGTTCTGTGAGAGCAGGGAGACTGGGCTGTTCTCATCCAGCTGGTACCGGAGCAGGATAACGAACTACATATCAGCAATAATCTGCTTAAATCACCACTGAGGCAATGTTTCTCTGCTATATACTAAAAAAAACAGATCTGGTCTTGTCTAAGGTTTCTTCCTGTTAAGAGCGCGTTATTTCCCCTGAAGATAATTGTGATTAAAACCCAATCAGATTAAAATAAAAGCCCGCCACAGCGATCAAAACGGGCCTCTCCCGGCACCACATCTCTGGGGTCGGGTGAATCGGCGGTGCGAGACCTTCACGCGTGAGGGAACCTGCGTCACCCCAGCGGATTCACAGCCGATAACCTTCCACAAAGACAATCATGTAGCCGCGAACGGAGGATGTTTCCTTTTCCTGACTGGATCGTCTCTGAATAACCCAACGGTTTCACGTCAGCACCGACATCAACCACATCCAACAATGTGACGTTAATTGCACTCGTGTTTGTTCAGAGCGGTTATTTGCAGCGCCGCAGCTTTGAATGCGCGATGAGCATTGGATCAGAAGCAGGCATCTGCCTGTCAGACTCTTCTCTGAAGGAGGTCCAGTTTGTTGGCAGGAAACCTTCAGCAGAGGAGACACAAGTGCTAATGAATCTGTCCATTCCCTTTGTGTCGCTATCCCGCGTGTGATTAACAAAAACCAGAGCGGAGCTCATCAATGACAGCGCCGGCTGCTCCTCAGAACCTCTCTGCTGTCAGATCTAATAGCACAATCTAGCGCTTTTAAAGGAACGCGACCATTACGCAGCGACATCAAAGGGGCACATCAGAGAGCATGTGATCTGGGTGGAACAGCAGAGGGTGGCACGACTTTTGGCTCCGCTCTGATCCCATTTTAAAGAAAAACTACATAATGACAGAACCCTTCCAGTGAGGCTGTGCGCAGGGACGTACGAGAAGATCCATCGCTGATCGGAACCTGCTGCATTTATCCCGATTGATTCGTAACGACCTCCGAGTGTCACCAAAAAAAGTCCACATTTTAAAGAAAGACTGCAGAGTGAAACCGCACATTTACAGAGGAAACGCGTGCGTAGTCCCCGTCGCGCATGAACACACACACAGATTTCTTTCTTCACTCACATCTTTTCCCACCGAGAACAACTGAATCGAGATGCAACAATCAGGCGCTCCATGTTTCCACGATGATTTTAACCCTTCGGCCGAGTTAAACTTGAGCGTTTAATGTTCTGCATCAGCAACGGTTTCATTTAGCAGCCAGACGGCGCTCTCTTTAGCTATTCAAACATCTCCTTTACATATAGCTGAACGACTGAATGACAGAACAATGAACGGTCGTTTGAATAAATTTCACTCCCCGTCATAACGCGTTAGCGTGTCTAGCCAGTAGCGTACAGAAACAGGAGGATTCGGTCCCACCAAACCTCCCCAGCCTCTTCTTTAATTCAGCACACAGACATGAAGCTGGCATGTTAATCCATGCCTCTGCTCTCAGAATAATCACTGAAAGCTCTCGGTGATGCAACGCAGGCGCCGGCCAGGCAACGGTCCTCATAAAAAGCCCATTTCTGGCAGAAAAAAAAAGGAAGAGATCAGCAGCACTTTGGAAATTCGTTCTGTTGCACATCAACTCCCAGCTACGTCCGCTCACCTCTGGGAACTTTGTTTATACTAGATGATAAAAAAACCCATCACGACCTTGAGAAGGCATCAGTTGGAGGTGGTCACGTTGCAATTAAAACATCTTTTAAGATGTTTTTTTACCACAAATGCTCCGGATACGTCGGACACACGTGTCGTCTTTGCACCCACGCCACGTAAATATCCAGTAGTTGCATTCATCTGGCCTTCGCCTAAAGCGCGGCCGGGCGCATCGATGGCCCGCTGCCATGCAAAACGTGCCAATTAACTACGGAGGAACGGCATTTCAACTTTACTCGTCACATCTTTGGGATCTTTGGGACGTGTAGGACACAGAACGGTGGCACAATTAAAGCAGCTCAGTATAAGTGGGTGAAAGTCTAACAGTGAGGTCTTTTTCACCCTATTCTGAGACAGTTAAGGAGCATGCAGCAGCATGTTTTGTTTCTGAAGAGCGCCGGTAAATACCTGTTCCTTTCTCCCGTTTCAACTTACAAACAAATTAAACCCATAAATATTTGTCTTTCTCATACATAACTCATGTAGCAACTAGCTGAAGCTTACATTTTTTTTGCCTTACCCTGGAATCTTCAATGATTTGCATATTTAAGACATAATCCATGCACATTTATGCGACATGTCACTTGACTTGTCGAGCTAGTGCTCAGCGTGTCCTGCAGGTATGATGTTACGCTGCAGCCACGGCTCTGCAGCCCACACACGCAGGAGCAGGAGCAGGAGCCAGATCGGGGTTTGCAGTTCAAGAAACAATTGTCCATGGCAAAATCATCTTCAATGCTCGAAGCAAACGAGGTTTTATTACCAAATGAGTTGTAATATCAGAGCAGACAGAAGAAGAGGAGCGTGGAACATAGCTAAACTGTGGTTCGCATCTGAATGGTGAATTTAAGTTTTGGTTTCCATGGGTAACGGCATTAATTGCCATGTTGCTGGTTCTCTAAGGTAACTGAACAGCCATCTTCCTTGAATGACAAGACAGAAGCCTCCAGCCCTGACCACTTCATGGACTCTGTCACTAAACATGGTGTTTTTAATGAAAATAGGACTGTTAAAGCACCAAAGTGGAACGTCTGTGTGTCTTCAGTGGACATGGAAGCAACGCTGATACAGCAGTTGCAGCTCTCCTGCCTCGTTTCTCCCAAATGAATCGATGATCTTGAGAAAATGTGCTTCAGATCGCAAAGTCCTTGTTAACATGGTGAGTAGCAGAAGAGGCTGTAGCAGCCAGATGGTTGCGGGTGCAAACGCGAGTGTTTTGCAATAATCTGCGTTGGGCTCGTCGGGAAAACAAAGGAGGAATCTGTGTCAGAAGGCCCGTTTCCGGGTTCACCACGCGTCAGACGAAGCTGTCACCATTGTCCTCGTGACCGACCCCCCATCCCGCACTTTACAACGAATTACAAGAATCACGCACTGGGGACAGGGAGGATGACGTCAAATTAAACATTGTGACGTACTTAAGCAGAGAAAGGTGCGATTAGTCGCCACCTGCACGGCTCGTTGACGCGAGTTAACCACAAGAAGAAGCGTCGGTGTCGTTTTCACCGTCAACCGGCGCGAGCGGGCTTCCAAAGTTTACGGCCTCCGCGACCGTGAAATGCGACCGAGACGAGGCGCGTACACCCGCCGGTGCACGCGTGTACCCGCCGGTGCACGCGCCTCACCTGGCACGTTTCAGAAAAACTTTCCTCGCCGGAGAGAGAAAAACCACTCACCAGGGGTCGAACTCGTGGATGATGCTTTCGAAGCGGATGACAGCGAAGAGCCTGGAGCTGAACCCGGCGAGCCAGGCCAGGAAGAGGATGGTAAACGACAGCAGGGACTGCCACCCGGCCGGCTGCGACAGGCCGCCGGACAGACCTCCTGCTGCCCCGGCGTTGCTGCCTCGCTCCACCGCCGCGCTGCTGCGCCCGTTGCCCGAGTACGACGCCCCGGAGTTCAGCGACGATTTCTGTTTGCCGTCGGTAACCGGGTGATGCTCCGCCATGTTCTACGTCAGTCCCGCCGTGGACAGCAAGCGAAGCGAGCTATCTCTTTATCACGCAGGAAAGGAAAGTGTGCCCCCTCCTTCTCGCTGCCACGCTCCACTTCCGAAACCGACAGAATCACCTTTCCCTGCGCGGCCCGCACCCCCTAAATACCTGCTTTCTCTCCAAACTTCCTAACTTTACTTCCCATCAAGTGCAAAGCCAGTTAAATAATCCCAGGACGTCTCATAGCAGCGGGGCATTGCAGCATACTGGAAGTGACACATGCGGATGGAGCAGTTCTTCCTTCCTTCCTTGGAGCTGGATTGAGGGGGCGGGGCCTGTCTGCGGAGCCTCTCAGAGTGAGACAGGTACGTCCGGTTGGGAATCGGCTCCCGGGGGCGACCAATCACGAGACAGAACGCCTGTGACGGACAGCCGCGCCAGCCAATGGTGACATCAGTCAGCGACGCCGAGGACGCGCCGGAGGAAATGTGAAAGGTGGCGGATGACGGACAGGCGGGAGAGCGAATGGCACGCGAACAACGCAGGAGGGCGCGAGCCAATTAAATAAATGAATTCATATCTCTACAAAGCCGGAGCACGAGCCCAGGACATGGGTTTGTATGGCGAGTCGCGTGACGTCAGTCCAGAATCTGAGGCCGTTTTACCAAACGTGCGACCACCAACATGTGACTCAAATGGAATAAAATGCTTGAAACGTGCACAAAACCGAGAATTGAAGCAAAAGTGTTGCTGCTGTCACCTTGCTCCCATGATACTATTCATATCAGAGCAGGAAGCAGTCAGCTGTTGACCTTAAAGGTTAAATCTCTGGTTTTAACTTGTGTTTGTACAAATGTTGGTAACAGTATCTCTCCAACTGGCAGGAAATGAAGCTGGAACTGTAGAGATGCACTCTTGGACACTTTCCTCCTAAAGAGTAATTAGCCGAGTACAAGGGGGCTTCCTGAGAAAGCTATGGTGTATTATTTCGTAGAATTCTACGGTTTCCTGTTACTTCTGCACTTCAAAGAGAGTTTGCTGTAGAACAAAGATGCTCACAGGAAATGTGTGTTGAAATATTTTAGCATTTCAGGCTTATTTCTACTAACACTGGAGAATTAAAAAAAAAAACATTATTACTGCTATTAAATTAAACATTAATTACCAAATGAATTGGAGGGGGTTCTTTTTTTTTAGGTAATAACTTCCATTGATACCTGGAGGGGAAAAGAAAAGTCTTTGAGGTTGTTCAAAGTTTGCTGCTCAAAGACTTTGATGCAATCAAAGAATTGGAGACACAAATCTGTGATTCCTGTAAAAATGTCACAGGAGGGTTTTTTTCTAATGAGGTAATTGATCTTAAACTGCTGAATTCTCTTAAAATTAGTTTAAAGATAAGAACATTTAGTTTAACCATCGACTACACTTACTAATTGTAGGTGTCCTCTTTCTGAAATCTCCTGCCTGGAAACTGCAATATCTGCATTTACATGCTAAAGAACATAATCCTTATTGTGATAATCCCTCATTATGCGGCTGAATGTCACAGCGCTCTAATTTATAACAAACACAATATCACAGAAACTACAGAGTTGATAGGATTCTGGTCGAGGTGTTTTAGATTTTACATATTTATTTAAACAAAAGCGGTATTTAAAATAAAAAATCCCACAGAAAATGAAATTAAATGAGTAGAGTAGAGTTTGTTCTGTATATCGTAAACAAATATTAATTTCACAGTCATACGGCGTGATAAACGTGCTTAGTGCCCGTGGAACGCATACTTGTATATTCTATGTACAGTTTATATGCAACATTATGTCAACATGACCAAATTTAAACACACATGTGTTCCATATTTCAGATGGTTCGTCCTTTTTTATTGATGCATTATTCTGCTGTTTATGTGAAATCTAATGATGTCTCATCAACGCGCGCGTGTGTGCGTGTGCGTGTGTGTGTGTGTTGGGGGCAACAATGTGTGCGTATCTCAAAGCTTAGAGGTTGTTGTTCAAACTAGAAAACTGTTGTTGAGAAACTCTGCCCCCTGCTGTTGTTCCAGCAGGGGGCAGAGTTTCTCCAGCCTACGGTAATTAATTAATTAATTTATATAGAATCTTTAACAATCAACAACGCCGTTCATTTTCCAGAATTCCTGACCCCAGGAAAACCTCAATTCCAACAGGAAGTAATCCTGAGCAGGACCAGGCTCACTTAGGGGGACTTCCTGCTGATTGGAGATGGAAAAGAGAGTTCAAATCTATTTGTTTTTATGTGATACAGAATGAGATTCAAGAGTCTCAGTATACACAGATAGTTTAATGCATAATACATTTACAATATTTTACATGAATATATACTGTATGTGTAAGGCAGGTAAAAGATATTTGGTACGTTCCTCAGTTTCCTGGTAACAAACAGAAAACACTTGAAAAATACACTTCTGACATTTCCTAATCTCTGCATTCACAGATATGCAGCAGGGTTTATTTCCCTTTTTGTAAATCAACTCTTATGTACAGTTATTGATTCTATGTACACTGTGCTTATTTACACACACACACACACACACACACACACACACACACACACACACGCACACACACAAAGGCATGTATGGAGATTTTCCCTTAAAGTCCAACCTGTTAGAATATTTGAAAGTATGAAAATACAGTTTGTAATTATTATTTAGTAAAGTGCACCGCAAAAGTTTTTTGGTTTAATAATTGTTGCCCTGTTTGTTTCCCACAAAAACGAAGAACAATGTCGGACTCTCCGATTCTTCCTCGGAACATCAGAAAAATTCCAGTTTGGCTGATTTGTGTCTTTTTATTAAAAAAAGAACGTCTGACACCACGACTCCGCTCAAAGTTCCTGGAGCTCTGCTCTCTCTGTCCCCGTCGAAGCAGAACAAGTGCGCGTGTCGGATAAAAACGTCCCTCCTCATCGCTTCCCCTCTCACTTCTGGTCGCTGACCGAACAGTCGACGGCGATGATGTCCTGTAGCTCTGTGATTTTCATCATCTCCTCAGGGATCTCCACCTCTGTCGGGATCTTCAGCTCCTCGGGGATCTTCTCTGTGGACGAGCTGTGGCTGGACAGTTTGTCCATCTCGTCCTCCATCTCGGAGATGCGCTCGGCGACGCAGTGGGCCGTGAGCCGGGCCTCGGGGTCGTGGTCCCAGCATTCCATGATGGTGCCGCACATCATGGCCACGCCCTGTAGGGGGCAGCCAAGTGCAGAAGTGAGGTTACACTTGTCCACACAAATGAAAGAACATGAATTTCAGAGTTTTCTTCTGACCTGGTGTCTGAGCCAGGTGTCGGGGATCTCAGGCCTTCCTCTGTCTCTCAGCACGTTGTCCTTCATGCTCTCCACACAGGGGTGCTCTCGCACTTTGGAGCCATAGGCAGGCTCATAGTCCTTCACCTCTGCAGACACAAACCAGGTTCATCAGGACACGATGCAGAGCAACACAACGACGCACCACGTGAGGGAAGCAGGTGCCTGCTGAGCATCCTGGCACCAGGTCTTTGCCCCTCAATCATTCAGCTGCCACCTGACGCAGACGGTTGGAAATAGGACGGTCATTTAGCATGTTTCTGAGGGAGGATTGTTGTTGCCCTGGCACACGGCTGAGTCTAAAAACAACACGCTCTGTGCTAACGAGCAATTACAGTCGCAACCCCAGACACCAAAATCATAATCTGCAAGAGAGGGAGAGAGAGGGAGAGAGAGAGAGAGCTTTGGAACTTTGGGGAATGAAAAACAAAGTTCTGGGATCAGGTCCAGATGTCATGAAACTGAACTCACAACAGCTGCACTCGGTCTCGAGGAGGCTTTCGGGATCTCACAGATGTTGTGAAATGAGACACTATTTCCTGCAAAGTTATCTGAGGGACTGGGGGTGGGCACGAGCGTGCTGCCCCTCCTGGCAGAACCGACCGCCTTCACTTTGTGTGGACTCTAGTTTAAGTATATTTTGCAGTTCTGGTCCTGCTGTGCTCCTTCACACATGTTAATCTGAGCTAAAAATGGTTCAACAACAGTCTTAACAGATCCCTAATTAGTGTCATTTGGAATGCTCTTGGTTATAGTTTTCTGAAAATGGTACATTCCTAATAAAGAGCTTTGCTTTCGGGGTTTATTCATGGTGCACAACTCTAAGCTGCTAACAAAGCTACCAGAGCAACATGGCAACAGCTTGACTGGAAGCGCCCCCTGCTGGCTGGACCCGGCATATGCTGTAAATCCGTCCCACACTGCAGTAGTAGACACCAGATGAGGTCGTGACAGCAACAGTCAATGGCTGGTACTGTCACACTAATGCGCTGTGGATCAAGTGCCACAATTGTTTGATTGTACACGGATCAGAAACCCAGTTGTTTCATTTAAGTCAGGCCCCTGCTGCCTGCTGCAGGAAGTGAGGCAGGAGGGCAGTGCTTGGACAGGAAGTTGGAAGGCTGGAATCGGGAATGGCTTTGCAAGGCCCTCACTTCCTGTTTTTGACATGTGGAACTTCCCCTGGTTCCTTAAGTATCTAAAACAAGACCCTGCTCCTCCTGCTCTCAGAACAGAACATCAAGGCACATCAAAGCGTGTCTGCACACCAAAGCTGAGAAAAGGGTGTCACTTGATACTGATGACAACTCGGTCTCGCGCTCATGAATCATATAAACTGGAAGCAGCGCTGCAGATCTGCAAAGGGCCAATCTGCTCCCCGACAGCAGGTCTGGGTGTCTGAAAGATATGAGAGGAATTTTGTCCTCAGTTCAGGAACAGATTTCACAACAGTCTGCAACCGACTCCCTCACACTGTCTGGGGCCTGTGGTGTATCTGGTTTTTCCAATCTAAGGAGTGGGAATAGGTTTAGGGCAGTTTCCTTTTTAGATTATCTGTCTGAAAACTTTGTGGCCTGGAGGTCAGCAGGAGTCTCTGCGGTTGGATACAGTGTCTGAGACCTGCTATCTAAAAAAAGAAGCAGCTCCACGTTTGGCACCCAGCAGGGTATCAACCTGTTAGCTTACGAAGCTAATTCACTCTGCAAATTCATTCAGATGGTCCAAGTGTTTTGATATGTCTGATGGCTGTTTTCAGTGTAAAAATTTTTACTTTTGCTTTTAGTTGCGTGTGATTATTTGCCAATGATCCAAAACAAGCTTGTCCTCCCTGAAGCACGATCATTCCTGGTTGTGTTTGGAGTTTAAAAAAGGAAAGCGCTGCAGACAGACCCAAGCCTGGCTTCAAACTCCAGGCTAAACTCAGCTAAGGTTGTTGCATTTGGCCTCAGCTCCAAACTCACGGTCTTTGTTGCAGCGTACTACAACCATCACGCAGCCGGTGCCAAAGACGCAGACCACAGGGGTTTAACTTGGTGGTGTACCGCCTCTGCTTCCTGCTCTGGTCCCCTCTTTTGCCACAAACTGAGGCAGAACACGCCGGCCGTACCGCGCCCTGCAGTCTAATTCAGGATATTTCAATAAAAAACTCACACACAGAATGTCCCATAATTGACTACAATAGACACTGGTGTTTTTCCACCCCCCCCCCCCCAACACACACACACACACAACACACAACACACACATTCACTCTCTCTCTTGCACACACATTCACACAGGAATGTGACTGTCTAGTTCTGAATGTCTCAGACTGTCTTGGAAACACGGGAGGAGAGAAGGAGGTCAACCAGAGAGACTCTACTGATACTGCGAGACTGGACCCCCGCTTGTCAATCAGGACATTCTTGAGTCTCTTACAAACTCCAGTCCGGCTCATATCAGAAAACACAGAAATCTGGGTTCAATCACGGTTTACTGCTGCCAGTGAGACCGAATCTGTGATTAGCAGCTGATGCAGTGCGGCGCTGTGGCATCAATCTGCCACCAGGTGTCGCTGTTAACGCCAAACAACAAATTCCTGCCAACAGATCAAAACCTCCGGTTTATCTGCACATTCCTCGTCGGCAACACATGTGAGCATTTCACGAAATGTTCTTTTGGTAGCCTCAGGTTTGATTTGAACAGCTTTTTCTATGGTTTTTCCTTCTTCATCCAGACAAATTGTTGTCATGTTCCCCCCAGGATGTTTTAAACACATATTCTTTCCCCGCTGACGCAAGCGCACATCCATCTGAAGCAGGTACAGCATCCTGGATTTTCTACCCAAAGAAGGCGAGTTCAGATCGTCTCTGTCACATAACAGACATTCTTCAGATTCCTGCTGTGGATGTGAAGCGTGGGCCGAGATCCAGCACGGCAGACATGAGCATCAAACAAGACAGGAAGCAACCTTTAATGACATTTCTGCCCTATGTAGGACACATAAACACACAAACACGGTTGTAATTAGATGCTTCAGCATGCTAAATAAAGTGCTAGTTTAGCATTTCCTGCTAATTCAACCATAACAACAGTCCCCTGCACAAACTTATTTCCAAGTCCTGGAGGGACTGAAGAGGTTTGTTTTTCTTCCCTGGTTTTCCAGCAGTTACCCTCCTGTGATTCACCTGTACAGGTCTGCTCATTTCATCTCCATCTGCCTGCGTATCCATCATGGTCAGAACACCATAGCTTTTGTTTGTTCGGAGCATTTCAAGTCAGGAAAAATGTTTTACTTTGAAAGCACGACATCATCACCAGCCAGTGGGCTCATTTGTGCTGAAATCTGACAGCTGCACTGACCTCCAACAGCTTCGCACCTCGACGTCATCTCCCAAAGCACCAGCGCCATGGAGTAGATATCGGCCTGCTTGAAGGACTCAATGTTTTCCAGGTTCAGCCGGGCCTCCAGTACCTCAGGAGCCATGTAACGGGCCGTACCCACCTGCAATGCAAGGCCCAATATTCATCAATATTTGAAACACGGCTAATTTGTTGCTCACTACAGACTAGCGTGCCATCCACACCTTTCACACCTTTCACACGTTCACCAGCAGGTGGAGGCACACAAAAGGTGTAATTACTGCCTATTAAGGGTAAAATAGGAGGATGAGGCAGCGGAACAGAGTTCTCAGGTCTACACCTGGAGACTTGACTGTCAGACAGTCAGTTCCTCTACCGACTGTCTCAGCACGTTCACACCCACGCTCACCTGGCCCAGACAGGAGGTGATGAGTCAGGAACCAGAAAGGCAAAGACAAACATGGAGGCTGACACAGATTCACTGGAGAAAAGTGCCCAGAAGAAATGCCTGCCACAACACAACCTTCACGTCTCTTTTCATTGGTTCTTTCTTGCGATTGTTGTAGTTAAACGTCTAAATCTGGACGGGGGCAGAACACCGTCATCTACTGGAGGATAATGACTTTTGGTACAGCCAGTTGAGCGAAAGATCCGGATAATGACGTGATCATTTGAATTCTGCAGCAAGAGGGTAAAAAACAACATTCCAGGGTCATGTGATCAAGAACATTCATAAAAGTTCCACCCACCTGTCCACTATTGGCCAGATCATCCACAGACAGGCTGCTGTCCAGCTGCAAGCCCAGCCCGAAGTCGCACAGGCAGCACGTCAGGTCGTTCTTCACCAGGATGTTGGAGCTCTTGAGGTCACGGTGGACGATGGCAACCTACAGGTGCGAGAGCGGCGCGGCTCAAATCTCCCTTTCACATTTAGGAAAATCAGCGCTGGCGTTCTACCTTTGGGCGTCCGCAGGGGAGGCGGTCACTGTGGAGGTGAGAGACGCCCCGAGCTAACGAGCTCCCCAGAATCTTAAGCTCCTCCCAGCTGATGATGTTATGCGTCAGGTGTTCCTGGAGATCAAGGCGTTTATGGTTATAAATGCTAATGCTAACGTGTTTATTATCAGTGTAGGCTTTTCTGTGTCGCGTCAGTGGACGGCGGCGTCTTACCTGCAGGTTTCCTCTGGTGTGGAAGGCAGTGATGAGCCAGTACTGCCTCTGAGCCTTTTTCTCCTCGGCTGTAAGGAAGTGGAGGACGTTCTCGTGCCGCAGGTCTGAATTGGAGAAGATGTCCTTCTCATTCTTCCAGGAAGCGTATTCCTCGTACGGGAAGATCTTCACGGCCACCGTTTCAAACTGATCGGAGGCGGCCTGCTTCAACTTAGCCTTGTAGACCTGGGCGAAGCGACCCTTCCCCACCTGCCACGGCAACAATAGTTCAGACTCAAGGAGGAATATTGTCTGCAAGTCAGAGTTTAGACGTTAGAAACATCATTACCAGCTGATCGAGCTCTATTGGCAGCGGTTCCGTGTTGTGGTTCAGGTTGTTGGCGTGCGTGGAGCTGCTGTCAGATCTGTCGTCGTCCATCATGATGACGCAGACGTCACTGCAGTCCAGGCCTCCGCTTTTCGGTTTGCGTTTCTTGATGCTGCTCTTCCACTCTTGGCTGCGCAGGCGTGGCCGGTGCACCCGGTACCAGTAGAACATTCCTGCGATGCCCATCACCAGCAGAGGGAGGAGGCTCACCAGCACCACGGACACCAGGGGGTCGTCGGGAGTCGGATCCACCACTGAAAAAAGGTGGAGGAAGATGAAGTGGTTGGCTAGAGTAGGTGATCTTTGACTGGCTTTGGTGCCTTCAGGATCTGGTGAGTACCATCGGAAATGTCCAAAAAACAGCTGATGTTAACATAAACGCCAAGAGAACAGCATCATGAATATGAATGAGCTTGTAATCAGAATAAAAAAACAAAACAAAAAACGCCCTCTAGTGGCCATTCACTCCAAACAGCCCTCCTATTCCTATTTTCCACTTTAAATGGGTAAATAAAGGGCGTGGATAAATTCTTGTGGGTTCTGATGCAGCGACAGAGGGGAAAAAGTTATAAATTCCGCCAAATTTAACACATTAAAAGGTCACCACACAAGGGATCGAGGAAGTGGACAGAGAGGATATTCGTTAGGCATGACGTTAATGCTGGCATCGAGGCGCGCGTCATCAGACGTAAAAGAAAATCTTGTTTTCTCTTCACACCCAGAGGATAAAAGTTAGCAACACACTAAAATGCTAATGTGCTAGCTGTCTAGTGAATTCTGGACTTCTGGAACCACCTTCTGAGTGGATAAATGGCCTGGTTATACTGGGACAGACTGTATAAAGGCACTGGCTTTCTGGGAGTCCACAGTCTTCACAGACTCCGCCATCACTGCCTCCACTGATTGGGCGCGCCAGCCCGGACTCGACGGCAGCCAACTGTCCGAGATGCAGCGGTGAGAGGGAAACAGTTGGCAGGCTGTGTGGCTCCAGTTGGCCGTACTGGTCTCCTGTACTGGGCACCTCTTCAAAGACCGACTCATTCGCTTTAACCGTAAATTGAGGGAATGACCAGTCAAAAAGTCACTCTGCACCTTTGCCACATTCACATTTTCCACACGTGCACTTTCTGTCGTTTGCACATGTTTCATCTAATAAATTACCTGCAAAATCTGATCCGTTTCCTTTATTTTCTCTTTTTAAGATGACGAAACTGTGCGGCAGATTAGCAGCACCAGTGTGTGTCTGCTTCTGACAGCTGCACCGAGCTGCTCAGGGGTAAAAATATAACGTCTTCATTTTGCAGTCCAGCATCTGTGTATAATTGTCAGGCAGCAAATCCTTTTTTTCTTTTTTCTTTGACTGTGTTGGAGGGAGCTGCAGGTGCAATAAATCAACATACACTGAGAAATTTTTAGATTTGAAACAACTTCAAATGTCTGGTTGTAAAGAGGGTTTTAGAAAAAGCAGACAGTCAGACAGAACCTCTCAAATTCCAGCTCTGTGTGTGTGTGTGTGTGCGTGTGCGTGTGTGTGTGTGTGTGTGTGTGTGTGTGTGTGTGTGTGTGTGTGTGTGTGTGTGTGTGGGGCTGGTGCAACTACTCCCAGGGTTTTCAGACTGCCCGGAGAGTTTTGAGGTTTTAGGTTTATTTGCGTTTTAACCATGATTATAGTGTATTTGTGTGCGTATGTGTGTGTGAGTACCAAAATACTCATTCTCCTATCAAAGTGAGGACATTTTTGCTGGTCATCAAAGCTGTTAAAGGGTTAAGACCTGTTTTAAAGGTTGAGGTTAGAATTTGATTTAGATCAGGGGTTAGTTGGGATGGTTAAGGAGCTGGGGAATGCATTATGCCTACAAAAGACCTCACAAGGTAACAACTACAAGCACACGCATGTGAGCGTGCGTGCGCCTTTGTGCCTGTGTGTGTGTGTGTATCGGTGTGTTTGAAGCAAAGGCCAAAACAAAGTGGAAATCGGAATCGTGCAGCCTTTTCCGATCAGCACGCCAGCAAGTTCTCCTGCGGCATTCGACTAATTTTCACACATCATTTGGAGTAATAGAGAGATCTTGACTCCAGCCTGTAATTAAGTGTGCGTGTGCGTGTGTGCGCACATGTGTGACTCACGCTCGTAACCGTCCCGCCAGTTGTTAATTACTTGGGTGCTCGCAGTGTGTTTGGTGAATAACAAAAGCATCAGATATTTAAAAGGACCCGAGGTTGCTGCAGGAAGGACAGAAGCAGACGTGAGTTCATGCTGAAAACAGGTGATGGGAGGAGAGACGGCGCAGAGATGGGAGCCGGTACACACACAGAGGAGGCTGCTGTGGGAATGATCACGGCCCAATTCATTTAGTTCTGTCTTCGGATTTTGGAAAATGATTATTCCTTCAGAGGACAGAGGACATTCCAGCCGAGTTGCCTCTGTGTTGACGTCAGTTTTATGCCGCTGTTATCAGGGAAAGCCAGACGGTGTCAATCATAACTCTTATGAACCATCGTAAAATCATAAAATCCCGTCTGATGTGAATGAAGTTGATCCTTTACGCTCTTTAAGGGGGAAATTTTTGACTCCCTTTGTTTACTCTACCAAGCTGTCATTTCCCTCCTCAGATGCTGTGTTTAAATAACTTCATAACGGTGCGTTTACGCCCCTTAACGTATTTAAATAACCCGTCCTTACGCGGCGCCGTTGCTTTATGTGCGTAGGTACTCGTTATGGTAACAGCACCGCTTTTATGAGCCAGACTGCTTCATAAACACGGCTCCTATCGGCTGGCCTCCTATCGTCCTGCTAGTCTTACACCTCTTTATGCATCTTCCAGGCAGCCTGCTTGAGTCATTCCTCTAAAAAGCCATCCTGTGAGTCACAGAGCGTCCGCTGCCTCACGCTGCAGCCAAGGTTCAGCTTTTAAAGAGGAACTATAAAAATATAGGAATGCAAATATGGCCAGAGCCTCTTTATGCAGCTCTGCATCGTCTTTTCCTCCCTGCAGCCTGGGTTCATCTCACTGGTTGTTTGTTAGCAATCCTCTTTATTTTTAACTCCTCTTCCTCGATCGGCTAGCTAAAAGTGGCTCTTGATTTCCACACTGGGTCACGAGGAAGGTTACATTCATCTTAGAGGGGTCAGAAAATAAACAATATCGGGTGACGTTGGTGCCAAACACACAGGCGCGTGGTTTGATCTGGACTGGGACTCATGGCAACCTTGGGCTGATTCCTCACATTCCGCTTCTCCGAGCACGTGAGACTGACTTTCAGTCTGACAGCTCACCAGACTAATTACAGGCTAATTACAGAGCAAAACAGGCCATTTGCCTGCGATATTAACGCTCCTGAATACATGGGATCATTACTGTTGGTCCTGGGCAGGCAGGTTGATGAAAGCCTGCGTCTTTAGGTCCAGCTCCAGATACATTTTACTTACAGACAAGCATTTCTTTGCCATTTCCACTTTGATTAGCCTCAACTTCTGACTGGTGACACTGGTGACACAGGTGTGTCAGACATTGCTGCAATGTTGGATGATTGTTCCTTTCACAGCAGCAGCTAATAATTCTTAAAAGGAGTCTTTTCGTTGAGCGTGTCCTTCAGAGACCTCCTGTTCCGGCCTCTCGACACTGAACTTTATGTTCCGAATGATTTACCTCTTCATGTGTCAGCAGGGGCGTGGCTGTCATGTTCACACCCACGTGTAGAAAGTTTAGATGATAACAGACTCGTTCAAGCAGCAAACCGCAACTGACCGACAGGCACGTCAAAAAATGCAACACCGCCGGAGGACAAAGGGAGGCATTCGCGGAGAAATAAGTTGTGGTCCAGTTCCAGTAAACAAACAAGAACTTCCTGCTGCATGAGTCCTCAATGGGAGGAAGGAACAGCAGCCCTCCAGACTCTCGCTGCATGTATGGGCGTGAGGATTATAACTGTTGTTGTGGTCCCTTTGGTGGGTGGAGTGAATTACATCTGAAGCGTAATTAAGTTAAACTTAAACTAAAGAAGAGCCACAGCTAGCCTATGATGTCGGACGTCTGTATCGCGGCCAAATTTCAATCACATGAGGGTTTTAGATTCTCCATTGACTGGCTTTACCTCCCTGGCAGCGAGAGCAGGTGTCTGAATCTAGCAGAGCTGCTCGGCATGTGCAGGAGATGTTTCTGATTTGGGTGAAACACAGACAGGAAACCATGTGTCTGGCTGGCCTGCTTAAGCAGCCCAACACACACACACACACGCACACACATGCACACACACACACACGCACATGCGCACACAGAAGATCATTGATGCACAGATGTGACCACGTTATAGATTTCCTCAATGTAAAGTTTTCCACTTCCTGCTTAAGATTTTCTCACCAAACAACACGGTAGCAAACAGAGTAAACACGCTAACCAGCATCTGCAGTTGGAGGGAAAGTGGGTTGGCGGGGGGCGAGAGGGTGTCGGGGAAAATGGAAGATCTGGTGACGGATAACATAACTTGTTTAATCATTGGCAGGTGATGTAAAGAAAGCATGCTGCGGTGGCGCCTTACTCAGCATACAAAGGGTTTATCAGCAACTCAGATAAGAGCTTTTACAACTTTCAACCACACGTGTGAGGGCGACAAACAAAGTTCCTCTACGCAGATGGGTTCTCTGGTTTGATCCTCTTCTGCGTTGTTACATCAAAAAACAAAGTTTGAATCAATAGTGCAAAAGGTATGAGGGTCTTGGTCGCCCTCTAGTGTTTGGGTGCAGTAGAAATTAATCTCATGGTCCTAAAAATTCTTTTACACCTTTGGCTTTACATGAGGTGCAGCCTGCCCCCAGTCTGCCCCAGACCTACTGATGGGGCTTTATCTCCCTTGTGGAGATCCTTCTTTGGATGTAATTTCAGGAGGAGTTCAGGCAGACGCGCTTAAACCAGACTCAGAAGCTCAAGATGAAGAAGAGCTCATTTGCATCTATTGATGCAGAAACACGATGGGTTTCATCTTTTTCTCTCTATACTTGACAGCAATGCAAATGTTCACGCCCACAACTTTCAGAACAGCTCAGCTAGATGTCATTGCTAATTCAGGTTACGATACGCACGTGGGTTTGCTAGCGAGTTCGGGAGAAATGCTGAGACTTTTGACCCAGGGAAGGATCGCTAAAGGTTTCCTGCACTCACCGGGAGAGAAGATCAGAAAGTTGTTACACTCCTCCCCCGTGCAGGAGCAGACCTGAACCATTCCACCGGTCGTGTTCTTCTCCTTCATCAAGCAGGCGGAGCTGTTGAAATCATCCAGCATCATGCCGTAAAGTGACTTTGAAGGGTCGTGACACAGAGTCTCGATGGAGAATCCTGTCTCGTTCTTCCTCCTGAGGAATAGATGAGCACAGAGTAAGTCACACCTTCACATGCTAACACAGGTTCCTGAGCTCGGGGACCTACCAGAGGGCCACGCAGATTTCTTCAGCGGAGGGGCAGATGGATGTGATGGAGCAGTTGGATGTGCACGTCCCCGTCCCGCTGCAGTTAGAGGATTCAACATCGCAGAACTTACAGAGCTGGTTCATCGGGAAGAAGCTGGGCATACCTGTGGGAATATTCAGGGGAGGAAATGTTAGGGATGAGGTTTCTGAATAGTGTTGTTACCCTCATCTCATACGGGAGCTTTACCTCCTCTCATTTGTTTTTCATATTACATTTTACAGACGATTAAACAGTTCAACTCTGTCGATTCCCAGCATCAGACACTGACTTCTGGAGTACATACTATGTTTCCTGGAGGAAGGAGACGGTTCATTAATGTTCAGTGATGGTAAAATATCTCCTCCTGTCGGCTCACTGCTGCCTCTTCAGGCAACATCAGGCACATTTTTGCTTGAAAATCTTGTAAATCTGTACTATGCTGCAGGTGTCCAGATGTTACCTGGGCTACTGGTGAAGCGATTCCAGGATAAAATGACCGAAAATAGGCCACCGCCTTGCACAGGGACCAACACAGGCAACACGGACGGAGCCCAACAACCAACTACACTACAGCAGTTTTTCAGATCGGACTATTTCAGACACTTGACCAAAAACCTCGAGGAATGTTTGTGCCTTCAAACACAGAAAGAGGCAATAAATCAGACTCTCCCTTTTAGTTGTTTCATCCGCAAATGCAATAAAAACAGGATGTGGAGGGAGGTGGTGTGAATTCAGAAGATTTTCCAGAGAAGAAACTCAGTGTACAAATTTGTAAAAGTTTAGCCAGTGATTCACCACGTCTCTGCGAAAACATGCCCGGCATGACGAAGTTGGTTAATTATAAACACTCTTCTTTGGTGTCGTTTATTTATGCTAATTCATTATGTGAATTCAGCGCCCTTGATATATAGCTGACGCTGCAGGTCTGTCTGGACATGGCCTGACATGGCGCAGCAGGTTGGGGGCTGCCTGGCCGGGATGAAGGGGGGGGGGGGGGTTCTTATCCACATCGTCCTCCTTAGATTTGAGCTGCTGCTGCTTCTCTGATTTATCTCGCTCCACAGCCTGTTCAGACCTGCCCTCCAGTTCCTGCATGCCGGCGAGAGAACTCAGTCTAGGAAGAGCTCGAGGTCAACTCAACGCCACCTGGGTTAAACGGGGCCCCTGAGTCCGTCTCTTGTGTTCAGACGTTCAGATGTTGACTTCTAGAACCAGGACAAACTCCTTCAGTCGGGACCTTCAGGTCAAACCCCTGAGTTGCTGGTTCTGCTTCATTTGTCAGAGCGTTGTTCTGGTTTGGTCAAGAAATCACCTCTGACTGCGTGAACTATGACTGGATAATAAAGCTTCTGTGAGCACAATGGCGGTAGGAACGGTTAATAAATGCAGCATGATCAATTTCTACAGGGTCCTCCTCCAGTTCCTTGTGTTCAACCTCTGTGAAACTAACCAGCAGAACATTTGAGCGGATCAGATCACCTGACACCTCCATTTTTGTTAATGGTTGACTCTAAATCTTGCATGCCACCCTTTCATGAACGGCTCCGGAGGGATCTGATCTCCATGCAAACAACGACAGGCCGCGCACGTCTGAGATCCAAGACGCAGTCAAAACACTTGCGTGCGGCGCAGTCAGCGCTATCGGGACATCGCCCCACACGGCGGCTCTGGGACCAGGACCGCAGCGGTTCAGACGAGGACGCCACGCTTCACTTGCCCCATTTTTCATCACGATCTCATCGTCGGCTCCAAACAGATGCCGTGACCTGGTCCGCAAAGGCTGGATTATCCATTCATGGAGTTGATATTCTTTCAAGACGCACTCCGTCGCGTGTGCGGTCTAGGTTGTGACCTCAAATAATTCCCTATAATAAATTACAGAGTAGAGATTCTTCTGTCGGTGTCACGAGACTGTAATTATTTTGTGACGAGTGACAGTCAGATCTTATCTGTGTGTTAATGACAATTAGTGGTTGCGGCGAGAGACAAGTGTGTTGGAAGAGCCAGCGGCCGCAACTTCCCAGAGTCTGTCAACAGGCTGATGGAAGCTGCGGCTTTGGCAACTCACAACTGCACGCCACCAGACACGAGTGTGCACTCAAACTGTTCACTGACATTACGGCAAATGCTGCTTTTATTCTAAACTGACTGACCTAGAAGTGAAGTCCAGCTGTTGCACCGAAGCAACAGTGGCAGGGAGAAAACGTCTGACGGGGAGAAAGGTTGACCACGACGCACGAGAAGTCACGGTGCACGAGAAGTCACGGTGCACGAGAAGTCACGGTGCACGAGCTCTGAACAAATCCAGCCTAGCTGTGGGGGTTAATGCTGGCCGGCCCGAGGTCGACCAGGGGGGCGTCTCAGGCAGCAGCAGCATTAATCACTGCGGTCGGTGTATAACACAGGAAGTCGTGGCCACGGCGGAGGAGAACAGGTGATGCATGTAAATCAGCTCACTGCTGCAACTCAACTTTCCTCTAAGGAGGGAAACGGTGCATTAAGGTTTGTGATGGATCCACTCTTCCAGCTGCCGGACTAATCGGATTTGGACTCCTGAGGGGGCTGTAACTACCAGGTGAGATCGCTCCGCTCTCCTACGGGGGGAGAACTTTCCTACTGTGACCTGCTCAGACCGATGAACATCCTCCATAAAGAATCGACAGTTACCTGAGGAGCCCCAGTAGAAGATGAGGCATGTTCCATAACATCCACAGGCCTAAAGATGCTACTCGAGCTGGAATAATCAGAGATTTTAAGAAGGAACTGCAAGTGGCAGACACAGCACCGGTGCCATAAACATTAATATAAAAATTACACTTTGACTGGAATTTGGTTGATTTTGCAGCATCAAATTTCAGGTCTATCAATCATCTGGACCAGCAGAGAAACTTGGGTCCAGGTTCTGGTATGTTGGCGTGTTTGATACCAGCATAACTCAACTGATCTGGATGAAATTTGACATCTGGCTGTGGAACGACCAAAGGAATGAGTTGATTTACTCTCAACTGTGAATCCAACTTCTGGATCTGCATCAGCTCAAAGGCAGAATTTCATGAAATTCAGAAGGTATTGAAGAAAGAATGAAAAACTGCTTTTAGGTATGTTAAAAATGTTGAACCTCAGAGAAGTCTGAGCTGATTTAAAATCCAAATTTGTGCCTTGTGAACGTCCAGCTCTCCAAAACCACCCCCTGCCGCCTGCTTTTCCACTTTGAGTGGAGGATGTGACCTCACGGTGGACGGGAGGAGGAAACCCGACCTGACCCAAGGACAGGAAGAGCTGCAGAAATCTGCTCCAGTCGGGTCGGAAAAAGTGGAAAGACTGCTCACACTTTTCTTTTCTTTTTTAAACTTTAGTGCGTGAACACAAGCCAAAACAACAGCTGCAGTTTCCACAACCGCGGTGGTAACCTGCGTTAGCGCCGAGCTCCGCGTCATTTGACTGTTGACAGGATGCACGTGGAGCGCAGCTGAAACTAACACACAGAAGCCGCAGAAGCTGCAGCATCCACGTGCCGCAGATTTAATCCTCTATCAATGTTTTTGCTTGCTGACCTTCATGCTTCTCACCTGTGTGCACCTCTGACTCCCAGCACATTTAGAGCCCCCCTCCCAGGGCCAAGCAGGTGTGGATCGTTACTCTAGCATAAATCTCCACCTGCTCCATCTGCATTCAGGCTTGGAGTCTGGAATCTGGATCAGGATCTTAAATCAAATCTTCCTTTTTCCACAGGTTCTGGGTCTTTGAGCGGCCTAAAAGTGATTCAGCAGAGGTTCACCTGTGCAATTGTGCTAACAGAGAATCAACGTCTAAAAAAACCTGAAACGGCAACATTAGTCTTCAGCCGAAAGTGTCCCAAACGAGGGGAGACAACTGGCAGAAGGCCGTGCGAGGCAACAGGACTGCCACAGCAGGCGGCTTGGCTCCCTCTCTGCTCCTGAAACTTATCCTCCCACCTCCCAAAGCCCCCTCCTCCCACAGCTTCACTGTAATCCTCTCATTCTTCCCGCCTTCCTCTCACTCAAGTATCCTGCCACCTCTCTTTTCAAGCCTTTCTTTCATGTTTTTGTCCAGAAAAGTCTGAACGACGAGATGCGAGTGGGGGGGGCGGGCTCGCTCAGAGCCGACTAATATGGTCAAAGTCAAAGAGGGACGGCAGAAGAGTGCAAGACCCCTTCTGTCTCCTCTTGAAGCAAACATGGCAGGAATTGGCAGACTCGAGCATGTTGTCTTCCATTTTCTTTTGAAAGTTAATTAATTCATAAAACAATTCAGCTCTAACAGTTTTTTTTAACTTTTATTGGTATTTCTCTGCTGAAAAAAGTAAATGATATTTGACCTCCACCTTTTCTTTGCTAAGCCTTTAAAAAACAAAACGAGATGCGGCTTCTCAAACAATCCCAAGATTCTGGTAGCTTTTTTCCCCAGTATTGACAGTTTTAGTGTCGTGGGTCAGCGAAGGGTTCAGTGCTACACAGTTAGCCTAAACCTAAATATAAAAATGAATAAAGTAATCCCCTTCGCATTTATCAGTGTGACTTTCACTGCATCTCATGAGATTTTGGCTACGGCTCTGTAGGCTGGGAAATGTGCAAAAACAGTCCCTGGAAAGGAAGGAAGAAGGAGCCTTGCCTTCCTGCGACAACCCGCGGAGGTTATCCACATCAACTGAAGGCAAACAAAGAAAGACGAGATTAAAAAACAGGCCCGGTGTTTAGATAACCACAGTGTCAAACTCCTCCGTTACTGGGAGAGCAGAGAGGGTTTCCTGCAGGTCCGAGGTGCTGCGGAGAAGAAGCTTGTGGGTGGAAGCTTGTGTGCCGTGCATGTGTGTGCACGTCTATTTGCGACACATTCGATGCAGCGGGACCACACATTCTTCTGGTATGTGGGATTTCCAGGTTGAAAATAGCCGCCACGGTGGGAGGGGAGAAGAAGAAGGGCAGAGACAGCGAGTGAGGAGCGCGTTGGGTTTAATTATTATTATTATAATCCCACATTCTGCCCAGCTCTGAACCACAGATGGAAGATTCTGTAGGATTCACACCCAAAGTCGCCAAGAAATCTGGTGGAATGTAATCCAGAGTTTCCTTTTCATGTCAGAAAACCGGTAGCGGTTTGCCAATTTACCAACTATTTTAGGCTTAGTTTAGCAGAAAATGCACAGAAAATGTTCTGATTGATTCAAGCTCACCCCAAAGGATCTGTTTTAAAAAGATGACAGATGCGCTTTAAGGTGTGGAGTCAAAGCTAATCACTGTTTATGGGGCGTTCCTGAAATCAAGACGGGGAAAGAGGCACTGGGGGAGATCTTGTCAGTGTTTCAAGTGTTTAAAGCGCCAAATCCTACAGTTCCCATGGTGCATTTCAAACGCACTGAGACAGATCCACGCGACTATTGAGCCATACAGAAAAAGCACAACATAAACAACAAAGCACCTACATCGAGGTGGAACATGCTTCCCCATAAGCAAAAACCTGACTTTAGAGGTGTTTTTGTTAATTCACATGCGCACATACTCCAGACATTATGAGTACATATGAATGAACACTTAAACTTAAGCAGCCCTTTTTGTACATATTCTGTGTTTTTGGGACGATAATTAGGAGGCTGTGTGGGGACTTTATAAAGACGCTGGTGACTTTTACAGCATCATTTACAGACTGCGCACTTCATATCAAAACGCAATGGATCCATGTTAACTTGTTTCCGACCTGTGCCGAATAAAACGTGAACCCCGCAGCTCTAAACACTTTTCTAACCTAGGCTCGATGAAAACTCCTGCGGCGTGTCAAACAGGACAGCTCACGTCAGATGAGTCACCTGTTGCGCGTCGCTGCGGGGCCGTGCGTAACGTGCGGGAAAGTTTTGGCAAGCGCGTCCCGGCGGTGAAGAAGTCTTCAGATCCGCTTCAAACGCACCGAGGAGCGAAGTTTGGAGGCAGAAAGCGACTCACCGGTGGTACCGGAGTCCAGCAGCACCGTCAAGAAGAAAATGGACAGAGATAAAGAGCAGCGCTGATCCTCCATGTTTCCCTCCGCTGGTTCTCATTCACGTCAAATAGTCCGTTCAGAAGGCACGAGGTGTGTCCGCTGAGCTGTGCGCTCCCCTCGGCAGCTGGAGAGTTACTGCGGAACCATCCACACTGTACACACACTGTATACACACCCCCGCACGCTCTATACACACACTGACAGGAAACGAAGGAGGGTGGCAGCTCTCTTTCTCTCTCCACCTCTTTCTCTCTCTCTCTCTCATACACACACACATACACACACAGAAGCACTGATTCTATATGACTTAGTTTTCTTGAATGCTGCCCGTGTGGGAGGTTTAAGTTTATACTTTTCCCCTGATGATCTTCAGCTGTAACTTTCTTGAGTTGATCAGAAATGTGTAATATTGGATTCAATGACTTTAACAGGTCTTATTCGGAGTTTACATGTTCTCCACGTCTGTGTGGGTTTTCCTTCCATTTCCTTCCACATGACCAAAAACATGAACATCGGAGACTCTGTGTGTGTGTGTGTGTGTGTCTGTGTGTGTGTGTGTGTGTGTGTGCCTTTCTGACTCCTAAGTTGTGTAGTCATGTTGCATTTTATGCATCAACTTCAACAGTTTTGACTTTGTTGCCACTGGACACAGGAGATAAAATGGGCGGAGTCACACCTGGACAGCGTTGTTAGCCAGTCACAGCTCCTCTATCACCACTACACTGGTTTGTGAGTGTTCCACATGACCTACAGTCACACTAAGGGGTGTGATTGACAGCTGATGATGAGGGTTGACAGGGTGACGATGTTAGAGCTGCTTAAACCCGTGAAGGTCCCGAACGGGTGGCGTGAAACACTCCCATGCCTGACAACAATGTGGACAGAAATTTGGCCGAGGACGGATCGACGGCCTGGTGGGGAATTAAAAGAATATTTCACTCTGATTCATGTGGTGTCTGCTTTGTTTCTTCTGTCCCAGGCGACACATAAACAGAGACGGCGTGTTTTTGGACCACAGTCATCCTCCTTGTTCGAGCGCTCAGGATAATTGATCCAAGATGAGTTCTGCTGCATCCCAACGAGACATCATCCGTGGAGTCTGGAACCAGAGAGTACTTTGATTTTCTGCTACATTTTAAAATCTCATGGTGCGGCTGGTTGATGTGGGTTGTATTCTCGCTACAGGATGTGTAACACAGACGGCAACGACTGCATCCGCAGCAAAAGAAACCAGACAAAGACTTAATTTATTAAAGAAAATAAGAGCGTCGTCTGCAAACTGCTGCATAGAATAGAGCCCCCAGTCCCCAATGTGGACAGTTGAGGCATCTACGGCAACATAAAGGCATCAAAAAGGGATTTAAACACAAGAGTCTGCAGGAAACATCTGTATGGTGAGTTGGCTTTAGCTTCCCGACAAGGTTTTTCGTGGGGGGAAAGTGTCCCGATGTAATTAAAAACGAGATGCATCGAATCCCCACTGGTCTGCAGGAACACGCCCTGCTGGCGTCCAGGGAAACGTGAGACAAAGATGTCCTTCACTTTAAATGGGCTCACAGAAAAGTCACAAAAGCCTCATTGATCGAATGAAATGTCATCACTGATCCCGTTTTTTGGGTCGTTCCCTTAAACTGTTATCTCCTCTCGTGGTCGTGTGTTAGTGGCGCTATGCGGATGACATTCTGATGATGTCATGGCAGGGTGGGGGGTTAAATGCTAAAGGAGATTAGCTCATTTGCCCCAGGGGTTTTCCCCTGGAGAGCAGGTTGACAGTTTAAATCAGAACTTGTTAACTGAGTGTGGGACACACATTTGTTTCAGCCGGGATCAGTTTTGTTTCTCACCATAACACAGAAGTAGAACAAGGATGAATGACATCATTTTCTGGGACATCAGCACTTTTTTTTGTCAGCAGAAAAATGGAGTGGTCGCATTTATCGCTTTCATGTGGTGAGCAAGAAATGCAACTTTGTCCAAGTAAAAAAGTTAAAATTCTGATGATCACGAAAAAAAAGTCCACAAACCACATTTTGCAGTTAGCATGATTGTTAAAATAAAAGTTGGATGAAGTGGAATTTCCCCCCCAAAAGGCACCTCTATCGCCCTCTAAAGGTTGGCTGCAGCTAGCAAATCTGTTCTGCCTCCCTCCCACAAATTCTATCCGAGGAGAATGCTAACATGTAACAAGATGCGTGGACAATTAAAGACGGTCTTGGCTGGAGTAGCCACTCGTCACATTTTTGAAAGTTCAGCTTCATACAAAGTTCAGCTCACGTACCTGACCTGAAACCCCCCACACACATTACCACCCACCACACACACACACACGCGCAAGTCTGAGTCAGAGCTGCCTCAGTCACCTTTCTTTTATCCTCTGTCAACACACTTGCATTCCTATAGGTTGTAATCATGGGTAACCGTGGCAACCTGCTCTGCTAGCGAAGCCTTACTGATCATATGTGCAAGTTGATAATGTGAACGGGAGCAGTTGCCAAGAGTCCTATTTGTGTGTGTGTGTGTGTGTGTGTGTGTGTGTGTGTGTGTGTGTGTGTGTGTGTGTGTGTGCATGCCAGCTTGTTTCTGAACGTCCAGCAGACTCCAGTATGGAATGTTGAGAACAGCTGTGGACATGAGGGGAGGAATTTTCAGAAACCTAACCTCATGATCTCTCTCTCTCTCTCTCTCTCTCTCTCACACACACACGCACACACACACGCACGCACACACTTACAAGTGGTCTGATGATCAAACAAGCTTCAGTCCATCTATTCTTCACTTACCTGGTCAAGGAGAAACAGTTGGGTTCTGCAGTAGAAGTTAAACATTTGTACAACTTTGGAAAAGTCAATATTTAATTAGTATAAAGTCCATTTATCTCCAGACCGTGAGTCCGTGGACTTGCCGCACCAAACCAACATTAACGTGTCGGGTCGTGCGGCAGTAAGTGTTTCTTCATTTTACCTCGAGCAGCTGCGCTTTTATTCCTGCTCTTAATAAGAATCACTTGAGTAACCAGCAAATCAGTTCAAGGAAAACACGTTTTCTCCAGGGAAATAATTTCTGGTGATTGTTGAGACTGGAGAAGTCCTTGCTTCACTCTCTCTCTCTGTCTCACACACAGACAGACAGACAGACACAGACACAGACACAGACACAGACACAGACAAGCCCATACTTGCCCAGTTGCATTGCATAATGTCACCGATGCCTGAAGACACTGAGCTGCTTCAACGTTAGCATCTGTTAGCACTTTGATAACATTGACACAAGTAAGTCGAGTATTTTTTGACTGACTTGTTCACTTTCTTGCTCTAAGTGGTGGTTATATCACTTTCACAGCAGTAACCAAGGAGACAAATGAAACAGGAGCCAGTAAATTACGCAACTCGAGGAAAACATCTCAACTGACTTAAGGTCAGTGTTGGATTTTAGCATTAGCAACAGCTAAAACATTCGGTGTGGAACATTTGCCTCCCTGCTGTCAAAGTTAAAACAAAACGGCAACAACTGCCCCGCGACCATGCTAATATCCTGCCCTCCTCCCCCATGGTTGCTGCCAGAGTCTCGCTCCGTCACACACGTCCCCATCAAAGTTTTGCCACATTAGCTGCCTGCGTCATTATCTTCTTCGCACCAGCTTCGGTTGGTGAAGTCCACAGGATTTGAGCATTTAAGTGCTTAATCTCAGGACGGAGCTGTAGTCTAATGGACACATTACGAGGTGATTAGCACACGCGGGGCCACCAGAAGGCTGACACATGTAAACCGGGTCTCACACCTGCCCACAGACGTTCACACCACTAATTGAAAGCAGCCGTGTGTGTTGAAATGGCCCCGTGCGTGTGCGCCCCTCCCACCTGCTGCTCTGCCGACCGAGGGAACGCTAGCGCTGTAGCGTGTGGTTGTCTGTGAAACAACAGAGGAAGAAATGTGGTGAAGAAGGAATAATGTTGGTGAAAACTCTCTTCAGTCCTTCCAAAGGTGCCAGATAAGATAAAACAACATGTGTTCTGCTCCGTCATTGTTTCGGCCTGTTGGACACATTGGGACCTTTCATCACATCCTCACTCAGCGGTTCTTTGTGCTTTGGGAAGTACCCTCCACCCACCTCTACTAATTCTTCTCCAGCCTGTTGGTACCCACCCGCCCAACAGTGCTGAGGAAGGAGCATTGTTTCGGAAAAAAAAAAAAACTGCTTGTGATCCACTCAAAGGAGTTTCCCAGATAAAATGGTTCAAATGTTTTCCTGCACATGAAATCACAGGGAGGGGATGAAAGCAGCGCAGATGTCATAACACGTTGTTGTGGCGCACCCCAGGGTTCTATCATCAGCTCCCACACTCTTTTAATGGTGCTGTATGGTGAAATCTATCTATCTATCTACTATCTGTCTGTCTGTCTGTCTGTCTGTCTGTCTGTCTGTCTGTCTGTCTCTCTCTCTCTCTATCTATCTATCTATCTATCTATCTATCTATCTATCTATCTATCTATCTATCTATCTATCTATCTATCTATCTATCTCTATCTATCTATCTATCTATCTATCTATCTATCATCTATCTATCTATCTATCTATCTATCTATCTATCTATCTACTATCTTGCACCTTAAGAACAGGATAAAATCTTCACCCTTATCGTTCAACAGTCCCTAAATGTTGTTATTTATAATTCAGTAAATCGACTTTGCACGTTTCCTGGATTGTTGCTGTTCTCGGTTTGATCTCGGTTCTGATCGTCCACTGACAAAACTGGACCCTGGTCACACATGCTGGCTGCGTTTGTCCTGGGAAGACGGCACTTCATCTCCATGGTTGTACCCGGTGGGAGAGGCTCGGTATGCTGCGTGGAATGTTGCTGACAGGAAGGGGAAGAACCGAAGCCAAGGAACGGGAGAGTCAAAATAAGAAGACGACGCTGGGGAGGACGGTTGTGCAACGAATAACGAGGAACATATTTCAGGAAAACAAAATCGATATCAAGAGCTTAATTGGTTGCAGTGAAATAATCTGCGTTGGTCTTTCAGATGTTCCTGTCTGGGAATGGCGGCGCTATCAGTGATCCTGCAGCTGTTCCTGCAGCTGTAATCCAAGGATCAGCATGTCTTCCTCTGTCATTTTTGATGGGATCTTTTTGGGATCACAGCTTGTTCGCTATTACCAGACAACAGGAACGGGTGCGTCTCCCTCTTAATCCGGCAGAATTTGCTGGACTTGGACCCGTTCCAACACCACCATCAGCTGAGGTGAACATATAAATAGAAATTCAACACAAACAGGAAATCCGTCACCCAAACTGTCTGTTGGAGGCATTTATCACAGTTTAGAGGGAGACTTCCTGATTTCATCTACTGTACACGTGCGCGCCTCGTTGGCTCCGCCCCACCGTCGTCCAGCATCTAAATGTGTTTTCTATCTGTGATCATCAACTACTGATCATTTGCATGGGGCAACACTGTATAGCAACCAGAGGAGGTGGAGCTTCTCATGCTTCTGTCCACTGATTGGTCACATCATGTGACCAAAGCCGGCTAACTTTTCCTCTGATGTCCTTGCTCCCGTTGGTCTTTGTGGATTGTACACCGTATCGGCTAATGCAACAGTCGAATACGCTGGTAATTAGCTTTAGCTTTAGCTTTGTGACAAAGCACAGGCGCATTTGATGGTAGCTGGAGTCCTTATCAGTGTTGCTCATGCGGGAGGCCGTGATTAATGTGAGCTCTAGAACAGATAACAGCTGATAGGAGTGGGCGAAGGAGCACGTAGAGAGCACACGGGCCCGTGCATGTGTGTGTGTTCTACTCTCTCACTCACTTTCTACCGCTTGTTCCTCCACTGAGGGTCGCAGGGGGACTGGAGCCTATCCCAGCACAATGGGCGGAGGCAGGGTACACCCTGGACTGGACGCCAGTCAATCGCAGGGCTAACACATATAGACAAACAACCATTCTCTCTCACACTCACACCTACACCTACACCTAAACCTACACCTACGGGCAATTTAGAGTTTCCAATTAGCCTAATCCCCAATCATGCATGTCTTTGGACTGTGGGAGGAAGCCGGAGTACCCAGAGAGAACCCACGCAGGCACAGGGAGACTCCACACAGAAAGTCCCCAGCCTCAGTCCCAACCGGGGATCGAACCCGGGGCCTTCTTGCTGTGAGGCCCTGTGTGTGTCCAAAATACTCTTTTTACTAGGAAAGTGAGGACATTTTGGCTTGTGTTGGTTAGGGTTCGGGTAAGGAGCTGGGGAATGGATTATACCTATGAAAGTCCTCCCAAACATAAGTTTGTGCCTGCGTGTGTGTGTGTGTGAGAGGTGTCAAAAGTCGAGCATTTGTTCGCATACGGCCCCCCACAAGATTGGAATGTACTTCCACTCTCCTGCACGTATGTCTGCACATGCGGCAGCCTTTCTTAGGTCCTCACGAAAGAAGCCGTAATCCAGTTTTGGTGCCACAGCTGGACCGTGTGGGACATTTAGGATGCGTCCTGTCTTTCTTATTTAATGTTTGAACAACAGCGAGGGGAAAGGCCTCGGTCTCCTCCCACATTTCCTTTCTACCTCATCACTTATCTGGGGTTTCCTGGCAGAGACACAGGAAAGAGCGACGTCAGAGGCGCAGCGTGAGGCGTTGTTGGGAAGAAGCGTGGGGTGGGCGGGGCCTGCTGGGGGGATTATTTAGGTCAAAATGCCGCATGTCCCATAATGAAAACAACAGGAAAACTTTTCCAGAATGCGTGACGGGATCATCTCTGGCTTTAATCCGCTCGCTCATGTTTGACAAGACTCTTAATCAACCTCTGCGTTCCACATGTGAAATGTTTCTGATTATGAGTCTGATAATCAGAGGTCGTTCTGGAACACGATCCCTCCGCCAGTGACATGAATCACAGGACAGGAGACAGCGGGAATGAGAGGGGACGCGATGGGGAACAAAGATCGTTTGATTTGTTCTGATGTTGCATTCGTGTCGTTATTAACTCCGCTCGCTCAGCTGGATGACTCCATGTGACCTCTTCCTCCTCCTCCTCCTCCTCTTCTTCTGCGGCGTACCTCAGATCTCAAATGTCACCACTCAGCTTTGCATTCAGAGGTTTGGCCTTTGACCTCCTGGTGGGCGGGACAAACTGATAATAGACTCCTTTCAGGCCTAATTTATAGGCCAGAGAGCGAGGCCCACCGCTCATGTGTTGACAAGTACACACATTTCACATGTATGTTCACGCAACACATATAAGGACGGCTGGTCCTGGACCCAGTTGTCCCAGCTGTCTCCGCCACAGTAATGGAGGAGATAAAACGGATACAAATCAGTAGCCGAAAGATATTACAGAGATTAAATAAACAGATTTAAGCACAGAATTTCTTGTGTTTATACTGCATGAGGTCATCACTCAGTGTAAAACAAGCTAAAGCTAAACAATGGCACCTAGTGTCCATTCTTTTTTTTTTGGGATGAGCTGCTTCAATTTCCTGTGAAAAAATAAATGCTAATTTATGCCTTATTTCAATTCTGAAACAGATATGGACTGATATAACTATACGATCCTACCTGGAACCATTTGCTCTCCCACTCTCTCCAGCTAACTAGCTAGCTATCTAGCCGAGTTGTGTTTTCTCACATTTGCATGGGGAAACATCCTAAACACTTTTAGAAGTTTAGGCTAATTTGCACAAGATCTCCACAGACTTAGCGTTTCTACTGTAGCTTGACCGGTCTCGTCACTCAACACTGCCCCCACTATTCCAGGTGGTACTGCAGCATCTCATCCTCATAATTCTTTTTAAAAACAAGAGGAAGATAAACATGAGAGTTTAGGGCAACTGTATAGTATCGAACACGGGTGCATCGAACCACCGGAGCGTGATGAGGAAACGCTGGGCATTCCGGAAAAGGACCCTAAAGTTCCAGCAGAGTAACAAAAGGCCAGTTTTGAGAGGAGCTGCAGTCAGTCATTCTGGAGCTTTTTAATGACGCCAAGGCAGCAGTTATGTGAGTCAAATACCAGTGGAACAATGCCAAAATCCAATAATTATTCATATCTCAAGCGAGGGTTTGAGACCACATTTTGATTTTTATTCCCGTTTTGATTAAATTCTTCAGCAAATATTCTCCAGCCCTGGAATGTCCCCAAACACAAAGAAGAAAGGCGAAAGATGCAGAAAGGGCCTCCGGGAGCTGGAGCCGCGTCTGTAAGTCTAAGACGGACGATGGATCATCTTTGGAAGTGGAGATGTTTGTTTCCGAACGCTGAACAATCCCTCCATTGAGCAGAGGGGCTGAGATGTGCAGCACGAGGCAGCTTTATGGAAGTACAACAGAGCGACTTGTAAAACGCTTCCTCCCATTTCTCAAGATGGTCGGACAGGAGCGCTCTGTGCTGGTAAAACCATCTCACACACACACACACACACACACACACACACACACACACACACACACACACACAGGGGCACATCTGCTAAAACATTCAGACGTCACTGAAGGAAAATCGATGTTTTGGTCTGAATTAACAGGAAAAGGAAGGAAATCCAGATATTTAATGTTTTGAGGAGAAGGAGAAGAATCTATTGTTGGAACTACTCCTCGCACACTTCGTTAAAGCACTGAAGAAGAAGCCGTAAACAGCTGGAGCGAACAGCTGGGTGTTTCATTTTGCTTTAAATGTTCCAGAAGTTTTAGGAGGAGGTAAAAGCCTAATCTGAAGGGTTCCTCCTGAACGGGGAAGCAGAAGCTCATCAGTCAGCAGAACTCGATCCGCGGGGCCCGCCCTGTGATTTCCCTTCGGCTGCTCTTAATCTACTTCCGAACCTCTGCAGCTCCACTCAGAATCCCAGAGAGGGGATGGGGGTGGGAGGCTGGTCCGACCCCCTTTAATTCATCCACACTTTTCCTTTTGATTCATTTTTCCGTAATTTACCAGATCCAGTCGGCCTTTAATCATCGTTGCCTTTGGATTCTATTTGTTGAAAGAGTTTTCCTGAAAAGATTAGTGGAATTATGACTCCTTTGGTCAGATGGCTTATTAACATCTTTGATGCGGTGAAATGAGGCCTGGGGCCTCCTCAGAAGCTCCATTCTTATGGACGGGTTCTGAGATCAGGCAGGAAACTGCAGATAAGACAGGTTCCACCACCTCATCCTGACTCAGGGTCAGGGGTCATGAGGGTCACCTGGGAACCAGGACTTGTGTGGTAGGTCACATGGTGCCCCCCTCACCCCTGGGTCTGCATGGAATGTGGGTTCAGTCCTGTCAGACACACACACACACACACACACACACACACCACACACACACACACCCGGGACACTTGGACAGATGGATGGCTGGATGGATGGATGGATGATGGATGGATGATGGATGGATGGATGGATGGATGGATGGATGGATGGATGGATGGATGGATGGATGGATGGATGGATGGATGGATGGATGGATGGATGGATGGATGGATGATGGATGGATGGATGGATGGATGGATGGATGGATGGATGGATGGATGGATGGATGGATGGATGGATGGATGGATGGATGATGGATGGATGGATGGATGGATGGATGATGGATGGATGATGGATGGATGGATGGCTGGATGGATGGATGCTGGCTGGATGGATGGATGGATGGATGGCTGGATGGCTGGCTGGCTGGATGGATGGATGATGATGGATGGATGGCTGGCTGGATGGATGGATGGCTGGCTGGATGGATGGATGCTGGATGGATGGATGGATGGATGCTGGATGGATGGATGCTGGATGGATGGATGGATGGCTGGATGGATGGATGGATGCTGGATGGATGGATGCTGGATGGATGGATGATGGATGGATGGATGGATGGATGGATGGATGGATGGATGGATGGATGGATGGATGGATGGATGCCCTAATAGTCCAAATGCCCTCTAAAGTGGTGGTGTGGTCGGGTGAAAGTTCTGATTCCAGTCAGGCAGCAGAACTCAAAGGAACGTCAGAAGTTCTCTCTGCCTTTTTTCTTTGTCGTTTTCCTTCTCTCTCTTTTTCAATGGTTCAGTTTCTGTTCCAGTGAAGCCTCAGAGTCTCAGAGGCAACAGGAAGCTTGATGTGAGGCGACGTGGGGGGGGGCACTTGGAACCGTCAGGTGGCCCGAATGAGGGCTGAGCCGGACCCGAGAAGCTCACGGAGGGAAGTGAATGTCATCCCTCACTCTCCCAACAGGAAACGGATCATTCATTCCCCTTCTGACACACTCGCTCTGAACCGGTCACCGGCGCCGGGCAGCTCGGCCCGTCCTAACGAATCCCAGCGGGCCAGAGAGTCCAGATGGATGGTGTCACCTCCTGACTGGGCTGCAGCAGGAGCGATGCCGTAATCAACATCCCACCAAAAGGGAAGTCACCTCTGCCCTTCGTTGGCCAGCTCTGCGTCCTCATCTCCTCACTCCCTCTCCTGATTCACATCTTCCTCTGATTGAGGCCAATCAGGTCACTGAGCCGAGCCGAGCCGGGCGTCTGGACCGGGGTGACTTCCTGTCACTTCAGAAGAGTCTCTGATGGATTTGTCGTGTGCTGCGCATCGTCTGCGGCCGCGGAGCTTTGTTTGTGTGTGAGAGCGAGCTGGAGACGATCCAGAGGAGTTAAGCCGCCTTCGCCGCCTTCGTCCAACACACTTCGCGCGTTGTCTGGGGCGGTGTTTAGACTGTGCGAACGCATAAACATAAACACAGCCGCGGTTCCGCTGAGCGGGGGAAATAAAGGACAGTGTCGAGTTCACAGCCACAAGTATGGAGACGCCGTCACGGACGTTCTCCTGTGACACAAGTCAGCCGGAGATGGAACCTCAAAGCCATTGATGCGGGCCGTGGGTGGAGCAAAATGCTTAAGCCACACCCCTTTATAAACGTAGATGTGCTAAAGCGAGGAAGCTAAGTGAGCAGCTGTTTACATGACAACACAAGCAGAGGATCACGCCACAGATATCTGTGATCGTTATTGTGTTAATCCCTGTTTGGCGCCATTTCATAAACAGAAACAGTTTTTTTCCCAGACACCATGACCTGGTGGCAGCCAGCCAAGCAGACGTGCACCAAAGTCTGGACGCGCTAGCGTAGCCTGTCCTTTCCCGTAAAGACTGATGCGGGATGAGCTAATGCTAGAAATCCTTAGCAGCTGTACATTGTTAGCAGCCCTGACCGGGTTGGACCCAGTTATGCAAGCGTGTTTATGCTCCCGCTTTTATTCCCGCCCACATTCACGGTTTTATTTTGATTTCCTCAGTTTGAATGTCAAAAAAAAAAGAAAAGTTTTCTCAGAAGGTGAACTAATGCTCAGGTTCACCTTATTGAAATCCCTTCGGCTGAGAGGAAAGTTCTAATGTGCTACGGTCTGCAGTGTCCTAGAGTGGTGGATCCCCTGTTCCGCCTGACAGTCCCGACAGTGGTCAGAGGCTTAAGGGAGATCAAACGCCCGCTTTAACCAGAAAAGACAAACCAAAGCTCAATTAGCCCGCGTGTACACAAGCATCAGCTGACTGCTATCACACCGCAGAGCAGATGCTTTCTATCCTCGCTAGCATCAAAGCTGTGAACTAGAGAGAGTTTCGCCCCTGCGTTTTCTTTATTTGGGCCCTTCCTTTGAGGTTGTTTCTATTAATGCAGCGAGGGAGAGACTGTGACCAGAAGACAGGCACGATCGGCTTAACTGTCGGCCCTCGAAAGCAGTTTGGGATGAGACTCTGGGCGTCTGTGGGGATCTTCTGTCCCGTGCTGATTCACATGTGGCTAACTGGCTGCACGCTAAACTTCTCTTCACTCCACACTTCAAACAGCCACAAAAACAATCCGGTTTTACGTCACCAACAGACATTAAAGGCACGTTAAATCAAAGCTGAAGGCCATAAAAGAGACGGAAGAAAAGATGTAAACATGACATCTAATAGGGCTGATGTGGGCGGACCCTTGTAGCGAGGGTGACGTTAGCGTGCCTGTGTGGTCAGCTGAGCAGGACTTGGCAAAGTTATTGATCGCTGATGCGTGGAAACCGATGATTTAATGACCTAGCGCAGAGTTAGTCATCAACTTTCTGGAACTGGGCAGAGGAACCCAAGTGGCGGCTGGGTGGAACAGGCGGAACGCTCCGTGGAGAGAGGAGGGATTAGACGCCTGAAATTATTAACAGAGGGTTTTCTCACCAGCGTTAGCCATGTTAGCATGTAGCTGAAGTTGAAGGACTTAAAACAACTGAGTGGTGCGACAGAAGAGGGTCAAACCCTGCAGAAACCTCTCACCGCTGCACCTGTGTGACCCAATAAGAGCAAATATCGGTCCATTCTGGACGAATGCGTGCGGGTTTTCTATCCCGTCCTCTTCTGCTCCTCCGTTCGTCTTATTAAAAGTTCATCCTCTGCTCAGCGGAGCAGTGAATGTACACATCACACTCCTCCCCTCGGTGGTTTCATCTCTGTGTTCAAATAAGGAGGTTTGAACCTCGTCCACGCAGCCCCTCCACTTCCATCGCCCCCGTCTGTAGCAACCTTTCCCCTCACCCTTTCACCTCCGTTCTTCTATCTGCTCTCCATCTTTCTCCCCTTTAAAGACTCTGTTTACCTCTGTTGCTCGCTCCATCGCCATGGTGACCAGTCTGGGCCCTCAGTCGGCATGTTTAGGCCCACAAAGAGGGAGAAAGAAGAGAAGAAGAAGAGGAGGAGGAGGAGGAAAAGAGGCTAAAAACACTCCGAAGACATGGCAGCAAAAATACATCTGTGGGAATGTGAGTCCAACTCTGCAGCTTTAATCATCTTTTAAGGCTCGTGTGGAAAAAGGATCCGGCGTGTAGAAAAGAGAAGATTCCTTCATCATGTTGTTTCCTTCACACACTATAAGCACACCAGTATTGCAGAATAATATGGTCTTAAAGGAATATACACATATAAAACACACCTCTGTTGTAGTTGTGTGTCTACGCCGCTCTCTGTTTAACGTGTGCGTGACAACTGCACGTTTTTTCCTTCACTTCACTGAGGTTCTTTGAGGTTCCCAGTTTGAGTTGGAACCATCTGGGCACCGTGGTGAAGGCTGGAGGCCTCCAGGAGTTCAACAGGGGCCCTTTTACCAAAGACTCACTCTGGATCAGGCCTGAGATCTGCATTTATATTACTGTACTATTTATTAATTTCTAATATGTTGAGAAGGTGGGCGGAGACAAAGGATAAGCCCCACCCCTTCACATTATTATATGCATGTCTGAATCAAGAAAAGAAGTGTTTCCCTCAACAAGAACATGATTAAAAACTTAAAGGACGTAGAAGAAGAAGCACAGTTGGGGTGTAAAAACGGGGATCCTGACAGAACCCGCTCGGAGCTGGTGCCGCCTCCACCCTGGACCAGACCCACATTGAGCTCATTAACAGTGGGGGTTCTGCTCTCCTCACCAGGGTTTTACAGAACTTTCCAAAGTCATTCCTGCTCCATGAGATAATACACCAAAGACCGACAAGGCGTCCATTTTCCTCTGATGTCACACTGCGGCCGAAAGGTCCCGTGTCCACCCAGCACCACGGTCAGGGACGCGTCCACCTTGCAACGGAATGTCAACAGCTAAATGAAGCAACGCTTCACAAACAGGATGGATCACGTGACTCCGCCGTGCACCGTCACGTGCAGTCGTGTGGTCGTCCTCTGAGTACAGAAGCATCACTCTCCAGAACCACACCAGGAGCACACACACACACACACACACACACACACACACACACACGCACACACACGCACACACACACACACACACACACACACACACACACACACACGGAACTCCCAAACAAATAACCACTTCCTCCTGTTTTTATAACATTTAATAACCCCAAAACGAAACCACACAGCAGCTCTCTTTTTCCTCAGGTGACATGAGTTTGGCGCAGCAACAGTGAGCACCTGCACAGGTAGGAGGGCAGCGTCCTGGAGAAACAAGCCTGCCTTTATGGGTCTGGAGGGGGTGGCTTCCTTCTGCCGGTCTCTGCAGCTTCAGGAGAAACTGGCCACCAGCAGGTTACGTAACTGGGGACAAAGACGCGTCTATCTCAGGTTAAAGGTTCCGGACTCTCATTCCTGAGTTTAGGGACGCGTCTTTTATCTGATCTGGACCTCTGACACACTGGAGATGGCAGCAGGTCTCACAATCATCACATTAAATAGAGAAATGAAGGTCTGGGGACAAAGCTCTCTCTCTCTCTCTCTCTCTCTCTCTCTCTCTCTCTCTCTCCTCTCTCTCTCTCTCTCTCTCTCTCTCTCTCTCTCTCTCTCTCTCTGTGGTTTGGAAATATCCTCTGTTCCATAACACCATTAGAGTCTCCCTGAACGATGCGGCTCATATGTTTAAGCTCCACCCACGGCGAGGTCCAGTCAACAGGCCTCAAGTCTCTGGTCAGCCTGACTGAATGAGACCGTTTCAGCCAAACAGCCAATAAAGTCTGATTTTTTTTTCAACTTTATGGGTGCAAAATAATGATACAGGACAGCGAAATTAAGAAATTAAGTTTGTTTTTTTATCACTTTATTAACTTGTTCACCCGTTTGATTCTGAGACACACACATCTTTGTACATTTATCTTTGTGAGGACTTTCATAGACATTAGGGATTCCGCAGCTCCTCAACCTGACCTAAACCAAACCAACTAACCCCCCGAGCCTGACCTACACCCAATATCACCCTCAACCTTAAAACCACATCTTAGCCCTCAAACAGTCCTTTAAAGTCGTGAGGACAACTTGCCAAAAATGTCCTGACTTTGCCAGTAGAATGAGTATTTTTGCACACACACACACACACACACACACACACACACACACGCACACACACACACACACACACTAGTGTGTAGCAGCTCTTTCAATGGGCTCAAATGTCACGCTCTGAGGGGCTGAGGCTGGAAGGTCAGGGGTCAGAGGTCACCGCAGTCACAAGAATCAGCAGATTGTCTCATCGAAGGAGGAGAAGAAGAAGAAGCTCTGACGACGAGGAAAGAGTGAGGAGGCAGCAAAGGTCAGAGGGTTGATGAGCTCAATCTACTCATCTTTATCACACACACACACACACACACACACACACACACACACACACATCATTGTGCATCTCTGCTGTACACTAGAGATTTGTTATATAACAACAGTTTGGGGAGCGTAGATCAGCTTCTTGGCTCATGTGTTTACTATGATAACTTCAATTATCCATAAAATGAAAGAAGAAGCCCTAAAAACCACGAAACTCCCTGTTTTAGCTGTGTTCCACTGTGGGTCCTGTTCAGGTTAGAGTTCCTCTTCAGGTTCCTGACTGTTACCACGGCAACAGCGGGACCACAGTGCCACCTTTCTCAGTGGTTTGAAACTTGTGGCTGCTCAGTGTGAAGAGACACAGGAGGGGCCTCCACGAGACGCTGGCGGCCCTGCAGCCAGATCAAACATCTCTCAGTGGTCCACGCTGCCCCACGTGCACGTCAATAATCAAATTTGTGTACTTAATATTTATCTGTTCCACTTGAATATTGACGTTTTATCTCCTCACGTGTGATTTTAAAAGGCTTCAGTCGCGATCGAATATCAAACGCGCCAACAGCGCCACCTACAGACAGCGGCTGCGCAACACATCTGACAGGTCTCCGCAAATAAAAATAGGAAACTAAGTTGTCTTTTATTACAAAAAGTTACTTCATCGTCAAAGAACCTGCAACAAAACGCAGTTTGAGTATTTGATTTTACTTCTTAACCTTGGTTTTTGTTTTAATCCTTTATCCGAACAGGAATTTGATTTTACTTCAAAGGTTGATTTGTTTTTCAAAGGTTCACGCAGAATTTCTCTGGAGTTTCAAACTTTTCCACTAACAGAAGAAGAGAAGCAGCTTGAATTTTCATATCTGTGCAATCCTGTATTACAGGATGTTAATTTAAGGTGTGGCCTCCAGGGGGCGCTAAAACCACAAGAACAAAATCTCGCGAACATTTTGCTCCTTGGGTTTTTTTCCTGTTATTTCAGCAAATCTGAAAGAACTAAGTAATTAAAAACACCACCCTCATGAAATCACGTCGCAATCTCCCTTTTCATCGTAGAATTTAAAAAGATGCTGAACTAAGACAGCAATTTTCCGAGCAATCAAGTCAATAATTAAGTAATCAGATATAAAAATGTATAATTAAATAGTAGTAACAGCAGTAAAAATCATGGAGTTATGGAAGTAATGGAGTTTTGAGGTAACGGAAAAGAGTATAATCAAATAAACCAGCGGCACAAAAGTAGTTTGACTCCATGTGGCTTTTAAAACCATTGTCAACATCTGGGAATCGCCTGTAATTTCCTGCTGTGAACCCCAAAAAAGTATAATTACGGGCACGTACCAACCCGTCATTGAGCTGCTCCCGCAGAAGCTGCCTGCAAGGGAATGAAAGGAATGAAAGGATGCATCCACCTTTGTTTCTTTTACTTTAAGGGCTGCAGCTCACAGGAAGCCTTTTCTGATTCCGAGCTGCAAATATTCCTTGTTAATAATGTTTACTGGTATATTCTCTTTACTGAAAAGTAAAGAGAATATACCTACCCACAAATCTGATCCAAGACTGCCACCTTGTGGTCATGATGAGAGGTGCATCTGAGACGTCTCGCTTACGCTGCGTCTCCTAAAGGTATTTCAGACGGAGCTTGGTGCGTTTGGGTGGAGGAACCAAAAGGCAAATTATCCACAAAACTATTTGTTATAGAGAGGTTGTCACAACAAATCCCACCTGGTAGATGTCCCATTTACACAGCAGCAGGTGAAGCTGACCACAATAATTCTTGCTTACGACAAGGACGGGTTTATATTCCGGAAGATATATTGCGTATTTCTATTTGATAAGTTTAAATGCAACAATTTAAATCCAGCCAAAATCATCATACGAAAAGTAGTTAAAGTTAAATCTGTCCAATTTTATAAGTACTGTAAATGTCGGTGCTTTTATTTTGAAATCACCGTGGCAGCCGCTGGCGTGGAAACGCGCGTCCCCGCGTCCCTCGGAGGAGCGAGCCTGGAGCTCGCGACAGCCCGTTGAGCAGCGTTAAAACTTCCCGCAGAGTGCTGCAAGCTGTAAAATATCTGCGGTTTCATTCACCTGTATCCGCACAGGTGAGTCCGGCGACATGTTGGAGAAGCGCTCGGTGCTTTTCTTGCACTTATAAAGCAAAGACAAAGGAAAAGTTGGTTCTCGCCGCGCACCGGCGCAGCTTCAGGACCACCGGCTGTTTGCTGGGAGATCCATCAGGGTCCAGCCGAGAGGACCGATGAGGCCGGAGAGCGAGTGAGCTCCAGCGGGCACAGGAACCATGGTAAGACCGCGATCAGAGGTCGGAGTTGGGGCGCTTCATGACCCGGTTCAGCTCAAAACCGGGAGAAATGAACATTCTGGCTGCGTCTTGTCTAATTTAGTAATGCTTAATAAGTTGGTGATGAGGGGGCGGTGAGTTGATTTCACCCCGGAACCATCAAATCCGGAACTATCAACTCAGACCTGAGTAGAAATGAGAAAAAAATCAAACCTCTTTCCCACAGCAGTTTGAAAAGTAAACACGCGGGATAAATGGCATTATACAGTGTGGACAGGATCATTTCTTTCTGCCTGAGAAAGTACATTTAGCTTGTCTAAATTTGGGTCGGTTAGTGTGTGTGTGGGAGAAGTTTAGAGCCACGTCTGAAATAAATTGAGTCCAGGCACTTCAGATGTTTCTTTCAGGTTTGAAACAGATGTTACTTTCCCTGAATTTAATTAAGTTCTCTGCAGCACAATCCTGACGGTTAGCCTAATGCTAGCTGAGCTGCGGTCACATGGCGTCTCCAAAATGTAAGATTTCCAAGAAAATCCCATCAGTAACTTGTATAATCAAATAAATGGAGGCGTAATAACAAGCTTCTAGGACGTGTTGCTGTCCCAGGGTTTGAGCTCAGCTGCTCAGCTGTAGGCGTTTCCTTTCATACAACAAATATCCGCCTTCTCTGCCCGGATCAAAGGACAGAAGTAAATATTAAATAAATAAAATAATAACCCTTTGGTCTGATTTGTTCAACGCCATCTGTTGCTATGCCAGTTAAATTCCCAGCTTGGAATTTATTTTCACTTCAGAATGAGACAGTGACGCATGGCTGCACAGCTGTACAACAACAGTCGAAATGTTTAAAGAGTGGTGAAGTACGAGGGGAAAGTCGTTGGCTGTTGTTGTTCTGGTGTCGTCGGTCCGGCCGACTCCGTCTCTCATGCGGTCCCTACGCGCTCACGTTTCAAATTGGTTCCATATGTAGTGCCGCCTGGCTCCTGGTGAGCAGTGCCAAGTGGAAACCAAGAAGCCCTCCGCTGGCTCTGCTGTCCTTCCACGTTCTCCTCTGGCTCCTCTGGATCCACTGGGGGGCTGTTTGTGATCACCAGGGCGCCAAGGCAGCACGCACCCTGACGCGTTGAGCCGCGCCAACGCCCGCAGGCGTCGGCCGTTCAGGCTGTCTTCTCATGGGAACTGTACCGATGGCGACCCCAACACCCAACGCAGCTCCTATTATTGATAGCGGGCTAGAGCAAGCGTGCTAGCCTTCTGGTTAAACTGACCCAGGAAATTCTAGGGGACCTCTGGATTCTGAACCGGGTTACTCGATATGATGAGCGGCTACGCCTGGGGTGCAGCGGAATGCTCTAATGCATGCTTATTTACCCAGAACACCCAGCACAGCCCAGCTGAAGCAGATTTACCCCTCTTATTTAATCAGGAAGGGGCCTCTGAGGTTCTGCTGCTTGATGCGAATGGCGGCTGCTGCCTCAACGGCTCACGGTTCCCTCGACACAATCGGGGTTTCTTCATCTGTAACAGATAAAATGACCCATTTCTCTGGTTAAAGCAGTCAGACGCCGTCCAGCGCTGCAGGACTGAAGCTTCTACTCTGGGAGGAGGGTGAACAGAGACGAGTGTGTTTATAGTCGTCTTTATCGTGGAGGTGTGACCACGACGCGCCGCTAAAAGCCTGGTGGCCTGTGTCCAAACGCCTCCTCCGATTGTACAGAGCAGGGAACTCGCCTCTGTCCCTGAGTCACTGAGCAAACAGGAAGCAGTTCGGCTCACACGGCCCCGTCGGTTACTCTCAGTCAGCCACTTTTCTTGGCGAGTGTTGAAGCTCATTTGCTTCCTTTTCCAAATGTGCATTTGGGAGCCACATGTGAATCTGTGCACGGCAGAAGAAAGAGTTGAGGATCAGAGAGCGTCAGAGCCCGTGGGTCTGGTCCTGCTCAAGGTTTATTCCTGGTAAAGAGGTTTTTTTTCCTTTTGCCTCTTCTGTCCAAAGATCCTTATACTGAGGAAAAATGGGCGATAAGGCCGCTCAGAGCCTGGACCAGAGCTAATCCCTGGAGCTCCAGCTCCATAATCCATAAAAATGGCCTTTTTTTATAGTTGAATCTAGAAAAATCCAATTTATTCTTCAGCGTTCGGCTAAAATCTTTGGGAGACGTGAAGATTTGCGGACGTGCCGGCCGTCTCTTCGAGATGAATCGCGATGGTTTTGGTGTTTTCATGCCCCTGCAGCTGCAGCATGTGTGAGGGAACAAACCCGTCTGGAGATATCGCTAAACAAACCAGACGGTGGCCAAAATAATCCCAGCCGAGGATTTCGGGCTGCAACAGAAACATGGCGGTCGTCAACAGTGAAACGTTCCTCTTGGGCCCGGCTGCTCCGCCACCTGCTCATCGGTGCGTTCGCCCCTCAACAGGAAACTAACAACGTGCGCAGCAGCTCGCGGCGCCATTTCACATCTGCACACGTGAGCGTTAGCGTCATTTATCGGCTCTTACAGCCGCTCCGCCGCTCGCTGGTGCGTTCGTGCCCCTCGGGCGCCTCCGGCCGCCGCATTACCACCTATTCCTGCATCGCTGCACCCTCGTCCCGCCTCCGCCTTGGTTTCAGCAGGAAAACTGACTGCAGGGGCGAATGTGTGGTCACGTCCCGGTTCAGCACCAGTGAAACCACACGGGAATCTGCTAACAACCTTAAATGAGTCCAAAAACCTGCAAGGAGTCCGATCTGATCTAGATTCTGGTGATCGATGACTGACCGGTCTGTCAGGGCTGAGCAGCTGCTCGCTCGGCTCCAGCGTCCAGCATGTGGGTGTTCGGGATGTTTTTACCAAGTCCAAGAATCATAAATTTTAGGTTTGACCCCGTTGCTCTGTGAAACCACGGCAACATTTGAGGATTCCTCCTCTCCTTCACACATTTTTAAACCATAAATGACACAAATGAGCGTAAGGTTACGGGGAAAGGGACACAGGATGTGCTGGGAATTTAAATGCGACACTTTGACACCCACTCAATTTCCCTCATCCCTTCTCCGGCTGTGCGTTGTTTCCAGAGGCTCAATAGAAAGGAAGCTCCACGGTGAAGCCGTTCCCCTGAATCCCCTCTGAATGATGGCTTTTCCTGCCGACATTCCTCAGGAAGATAAGGGAAAATCTGTTCTGTTCGGCACATTCCGCCGTCTCTGGAGCCCAGCGTTCGTATTTACTTCTCATCTGCCACGTTGATCCTCAGCCTCCTGACTGCTCTTTAGCTGCCCTCCACCAACATGGTGGCTCTTGGTGCCTCCCTTTTGCCCTTCTTTTATCTTCCACGCGTCCCCCTCGACGACCTGACCCGGTTCATTGTGGTTATGTTGCAGTTGGCAGGTTCACACACACACACACACCCACACACACACACACACACACACACACACACACACACACACACACACGGAGGAGCAGCTGAGGCAGGCCTGTGGCTAATGGGGATTGTAATAAAGCAAACACACGTGCACATTCCATCTCGCCCATTAAATGTGTTTACAAGTTCTTTCCATCTCGTCTCCCGTTCTCTGCTTCAGTCTCCCTGTGAGGAATGACAATATTCAGGTCTCCTGAGTGGGACACGGGGCGGCCGTCTGCCTCTCCTCCCTGCGATGCTGCTCTGGTTCAGATGCAGCTCAGTCGTGCCGCTGTGGGCAACAATCAGACAAACTCGCAGGAAGTGGAGCTGAATGATATCTTTTTTTTGTTGCAAGGAACGAATCTTAATTGCACTTTTTTCTCCACGGGTTTCTCCCGTTGGTCTAATAGTGGAGTGTTTGCTGGCCTGTGGAGCAGCACCAACTCTTGGCCACTGGACAAATCGCTCGGCTCTGACTTGACCGGGTTTGTCTGGGCCGCAGCCAAATACGCGGACCTCCAGATGAGGCTTTGGTTAAGCTCGTTAAAGAGAGATTGATGGCGGCGCTGTGGGAGAACTGGCAGCAGAATTATTAGTGAGTTTTTATTTAGACCCAGAATGAGGTCTCCTTCGGCTCCGGGAGCCGTGTTCCTGCGATGCGGCTGCAGATTTTCACAGCGAATGAAAACAAAACTGAGGGCTGAAGAGGCGGAGAGAGTTGATGTGTGTTTGGGTTCCGAGCTGCTGTCGCGGGACATAAACACGTAATTTGACGTGTATTTATGGCTGAACGCTGCGCAGGAGGACGTAATTAGAGAGTGCAGATGGAGCAGATAACCTGTTGCCTGCAGGGATGAAGAGACGCCACTCCAGAACCGGAGCGCCGGAGCAGAGAAGCTCGGCGCCAAAACTGCCACGTGTGAGACTTGAGTCTAGATCTGTTCGTCAGGGGGAACAGAGCCCAGAGACCCGCCTGCCCTCCTTAACCCTGATTCTACCTCCGGATCGGTCAGAGGGGATTCAGAGAAATTTAGATTCAAATTCTCCATTTTTTATTCTCTCCTGCTGCCTGAAATGTCAGGAAAGGGTGAAGATTTGCATCGTCGACGTCAACAAACGAGCCAGATCTGAGCTACGGAACCGCTTTTGTTTTAAATAATGAGGTGCTAAACTGCTGGATGACTGGATTCTAATTATAGATGCCGCTTTCTGATGGAAAACGGTGCTTGTCTCCCTTCTAATGAGCGGCTGACGGCCTGCGCGGGTCTCTCTTCCTCTTCCTTCAGAATCACTTTCTGAATCCTCTTTGATCCGGTTGGGGAGAAATCGGGCTTTGATTCTGAGGCGCGTCTGCCTGAACGCTGTTTTAATCAAGCGCAGAGACCTGCTGCCCTCGTGAATTTCAGACATATTTCCAGCTCCGCCGACGATTAAATACCCACAACCGCCGGTTCATTTGCAACATCAGCTCATCTGTCGCCTCATCAGCTGCTCTTAAATTTTCCTTAGAAGCTTAGAAATAAAGAACACATTGAGGCTTTTGCTCTGCATTAGCTTAACTTTGGACACATTTTGAGTGTGTTTTCCAGAACCTGGATGTCCGGGACGGCTTAATGAGACGCCTCCAGACATTCCCGCCCCTCCTCCTGCCGGTCCTCTGTGCCCGCTCCTCGGGACAGCCGTCTGCCTGCGGCGTGTCTCCACCTCGCCTCTGCATGCCGTCCCTGCAGCCCTCAGCTGGCACAGATGCTGTGAGGAACAGAGTCGGGCCACCTGTTGGAGCGGGTGGGGGAAGAGAGGAAGGCCCGGTTCTGTCAGGAGAAACCCAGAAAAAGGCTGCCCAGCGGAAATTAGCATGTGTTTCAATGGAAGCTCATGATTGACAGCTGAGCTCTTGTTCTGACTGGCCAAGCATCGATCTTTGCAACAGCAGATTGAACTCGGGCTCCTTTTTGTTGCCATGGAGACTGGGATCACATTGAGTGTGGGATGACCGGGCTGGAGCACCTTTCTCTTCCCCACAAACCACCGCCGCCCGCCGCGAACCGCCTGTGTTTTCATCATGTGGTGGCGCCGTGTTTGCTCTCCGGGTATCAGGTCAAAGGTCAGGAGAGCACGGTCCAAACACCCGTGTTTGTTTTGCTGTAACGGGGTGTTGATGGTCGACGCCGCTCTCTCACGCTGACACTTCCTCTCCACGCTGCGCGTGTTGGGGCGGCAGTAAAAACGGGTCCTGACATGTAGCGGAACATCGTGGCAGCACCGAGGCAACGTTCCTGCTGGGCTGGAACCTGTTGGTTGCTTCACTTTCACTCTTTTAGGCTTGAAAATCAACTCTGCAGGTTTGTCTTCGTTGTCATTTCTCATGATAAATAAATGCCTGAATGTATGGACGGGGGGGTTTGAACTGGACCAGCTGGTCTTCACCAGCCCACGTGGGGTCGTGGACTTTGGATTCCATTTCTGATTTCGGCAGATGACGCGGTCATCACAAGGTGACCTTCAGCTGCTGCTGCAGCGGTTTGCAGCCAAGTGTGAACGAGCAGAGACGAAGGCCTCCCGGTCTGAGGCCGGGGTCAGGGTTCATTAGAGACAGACCCTCACCCCGCACCGCTGCCCCTCATCCTCCAGTTCAGACGGTTCACACAGCCTTCCAGATGTCTCCCCAGGGAGAGGAGACCCCCAGGACTCCATTTCCCATCCAACCCCAGGCTGGATATTGTGTGTCTGCTCTCAGCCTGGACTCCTCTTGTCCTTCATGCTGCCGTAGCGGATCAGATTTGATCTGAACTCCAACCTGATGGCGTGAGCAGAGAATGTCGATAAACTCTGAGCAGCCAGTTTAGCTGCACCACCCAGGGGCAATTATATGCTCCTTTAGCATCTTCCGTGGCGATTAGTATTCACAGCCTTGCCTCGCTGTAAAAGGACAGCTCATTTCTAAAGTATGAAGGCAAGATTACCCATGCTGCCCTGCTGGATCAGGGCATTCCGGCGAATAATGGGATCCTTTCACAGGTGGAGGAATCTGGGAATGTTGTTAAAGGCTGTAAAAATGGGGAGGTCGTCCCAGGGGCCTGGAACATTCCTGAAAACACTGTGTTTGCCTAAATGAAGGAGCTGCGAGAGGAGTGAGCAGATATCTGGGTAATCCTGCTGATAAAGCTGCTCCAGACATTACAGCTCTCTTTCTGCTGGGGAGACGTCCTCCTCCATCCGTTTCAGCCACCTACAGTAAAGGTTTTCCTCAGGCAGGTGATGACTCTACTGTGGGTGTTTTAAAGGCTTTTGTTGCATCCATAACAGAAATCAAAAGGCTTCGGAGGGTACGAGGACTCCCGATGTTCCAAACGGGTTCTTTTCAGAGAACTTGTCTTGCTCACTAAATTTACTTGTCTGCATCTAGCTTGAATCTTTTTCTCTCTTTTAGCCGCGACTGGCAACTAAAGTTGAGAACTTATTTTATTTTACCATTAGTCTAATGGTGAGATTTCAATCAGCTTAATTTAAGTGGAAACAAAAATGCCATTTTCGGGATTTTTAGCCTCAAGTACAAAAGGGAAACTTGTTTTCTTCCTATATTTGATGTCTTGGCGATGAAGATTGCCACCTACTGGCCGTTTGACTTGGAAAATCCTGGTGCTTCTGCTTGATATTCCTCCAGCAAACAGCTCCTGTATGAAGCCTTCAGCTATATCTGGAAAAATACGGCTGCTGCGTGCAGGAAGGCAGCAGTGAGATATGGTCACCTCACAGTCTCATTGGTCCCGGCTGGATGAGTCCAATTCTGCTGAAAACCCGGAGCGGTGTGAGGGCGGCTTTATGTTGTGCCTGAGATTTGTGCAGCATAAGCAGGATGTTGCTGCTCTGCTCCATCTCTGCCATCAGAGTCGGTCACCGATTCTGTTGTCCCGCTGCAGCTCTGAGTGGAATTATGTTGCGTTTTCCTTTCCTATTTCTGGAGACATTTGCCTTCCACATGTCTGGAGCAGAGAGATCATTAACTCTCAGGAATCTGCCATCAGTAACATGCCATTCTGACAATTTATGGCTTCCTGCCATTATAATTACGGTTCTCTCGGTCTGACTTCCCTCTATTTTCTCTTCCAGGCCTGGAAATTGTGGTCAAAAGTCTGCTGTGGTCAGAAATGGCTGCTCCTGCTCTACCCTGCCTTCCTCCTCTTCCTCATGGTCTCCGTGATGACGGTGACGCTCCCCCTCCCTCTGCCACCGTTCGACATCGACCAGCGCTTGTCGCGCTCCCTGAGCTCTACGGGGGACTTCAGGCCCAGGTCACGAGCGGCGCAGCTGCTTCCAGCCGCTTTGTCCCTGCCGCCACCCGCCCACGTTAACCACCAGGCCTCGAACGCTTGGCGCTCGCCATCCAAACACCCCATAGTACCCGACAATGGCAAAAAGAGGGCGGATACACGCCGCAGCAGCGTGTCCAGGAATAAACACAAGGCGGAAAAGACGGCAGGCGCCGACCGGCATCCAAACGGACGCCTCGGTCTCCCAGAGTGGACAGGCAGCAACAAGGAGCCACAGCAGAGGAAACAGCCTGGCAGCCACAGCCAGCGGGAGGGACGCAGAGTACAGGCTCATGTTGAAAGAAAATCCCCTGATCCACACCTGCAGGTAAACACAAGAGCTTCAGACACACAGGCAGGTAAACAACAGCATGGACGCACAGACGTGCCGACAGACCGCCACGCGGGGAAAACGCTGGCTGAGCAGAACAGACGGCACCCTGGGAAATCCAACGCGGTTGGGAAGCGGCAGCTGGCTGTCGAAAAGCCCCTCAGAGATCTGAAAAAGTGCCACAATCCCCCCGAGGATTCGACGAGGGAAAAGCCCGCTTCGCTGGAAGGCAGGAAGCCTTTGTTGGAAACCGACACAGCCCGGAATGGAGGCGACGGTGGCGTGTGCACGAGGATCAGCGAGCACGACCTGTCTGACGCCGACCGCAGGCGCGTCAGGATCAGCCCCGCCCTCAGGCCTCTGCCTTGGCTCAGCGAGGACGACGTCCAGAAGATGGTTTTCCTTGCTGGGGGCGAGGTGGTGAGTAAGGCCAAGCTGCCCGCGCACGGGCAGGTGCTCCAGGTGGCGCTGGCTCCAAACCCGCAGTTGATGAGGGCAGGTGATGGCGTGGCGGGGAATTCATCGCAGGACGCACGTGAACACAGACGACCCGAGTCCCACGACGAACGCTGCCAACGGGGCTTCTGTTCCCTCGTCAAACGCACCGACGACTGGTTCGAAGTCTTCGCCTTCCACCTGGACAGAGTTCTGGGGCTCAACAGAAGCCTCCCGGCCGTGCTGAGGAAGTTCCAGAGCCAGATTTTGCCATATCGATACATCAGCGGCGTCCCCAGACCTGTAGTCTGGTGGGATCCAGACATTCAGCACCTGGCCAACAGAGACAATGACCAGAATTCAGTCCCACTCAGCTGGGTCCAGTACCAGGAGCTGCTCCAGATCCGCTGTGGGATCGACGTGGGTCTGTGGTCGGCGCCCTGTGTGGGAATTCACCACTCGGAGTGGGGGAGACTGGGGCTCTTTGACTTCTTATTGCAGGTAAATAATGTTCCTTTTGTTTTATTGATATAAGCAGCTGTGCAGCTGCCAGTCCTGTTGGTGACTGCAGGAATCCTGAAGGGTTGGCCCAATCACAGCATCGTGTACTCCCTCACAATACTCACAGGCAAAATATAGCAAACCGTACCCTAATGCTAACCCTAGCGTTCAGCGATCCCCTTTTGTTTCTGGCGCCACCTTGTGGCCGCAGATGCAGCCTGATTCCATCTGCTCACCTCAAACAAGACTTTAGTTTAGTCCAGGTTTGATGATAAAATGGGTGCTCGTGTCTGTGCTCAGGTATTATCGTTGTGGGAGGAGGCGTGAGCGGAATTTAGCAGATAGCTGCTAAAAATACGCGAGTGTGGTGTGAGCTCTGTTTGAATGGTCGCTAACAGAAAACATTTGCTTCAAGCACATGGTGTGATTTCATTAGCTGAAAGAATAAGAAGTGACTCATCTCTGTTCTCACTTTCCCATTACACACACACACGCACACACACACACATTCCAGTTGTCATCCTGACAGAATCATAAAAGTGAGACTGTGATCAAAGGCTAATTGTGAGAAGATACCACCTGACCTGGTTGAGAAGAACACAGGTGTTTAATGGTGGCCTGCGTCAGAATAAGGAGCAGCGACACTAAATAACCATAACAATATTGCTGTTAGAGGAACCCTCGCTGTGTTCCTCGAACAGCAATATTGTTATGGTTATTTAGCGTCGCTGTTTGCTGCTGCAGTCGGCTTGGTAACAGTTGGTTTGTTGTCATGTTGTCAGGGAGCAACAACAGCACATCTAAGTTGGTGTAATTCATTATAATCAGAGTTTTGCCATAAAAGCCAAGAAATTATTGTCCAGTTCATGGTGCCAACAAACACGACACATAAGAGCTGCGGGAGTGTGTGTGTGTGTGTTGTGTGTGTGTGTGTCCCTCACTAGAGAGGGAGCTGTTTAAACATTGAAATCAGTTAGCATTAATGCTACAGAATCCGGTATGAGACAAGCCCCACCCACATTTATAAGGTCCACTCACTGCCACAAAGCCACACCCATTGTTACAAAGCTCCACCCACAGGTTCAACAAAGATTGCTTTATATATATTTCTTATAGCTTCATATACAGATAAGTACACACACACACACACACACACACACACGTAAGGAGAGTTTCTGCTGTGTGTCTTCAGTAGCCAATACGTAATGAAGGAAAATTGATTTTCTGACCTGATCATTTTACTGAAGGGACTAAGAGATTAAGATAATCGAGGCACCATTTCTGCCGTTTAACGAGCAGAACACACTCGCTGATGAGCTGGTGCGTCCAGCATGTTGATGAGGGCACTGCTGTCATCTCAGTTAAAGCTCTAATAGAGCCCTGCACAGGTGTGTGTCCACACCATCCACCGCACTGGCTCACTTTAATGGTGGTAGAAGTGGTTCTGATGATGGCGCAGGACGCGTTTCCACCCGAGTACTGAATATAACAAACGTGACATCAATATGACTTTAAATTAAGACGATCCAAATAAAAGTGCAAACATCGAACCTTCACTTTGCCCTGCGCGCCTTTTATTGGACGGTAAACACCAATAGACTTTTGTATCAGGTTCCCTTCACATTGATTAACATAAAGCTTTTCATTGATTTCGGGTGACGGCCTCAGCTTCCTCTCAGGGTGGCGTTCCGCCTCCTCAGACCGCCGTTGCCGTATTGGGATCCCAACATGAATAACCTGTGGACAGGCCCCGCCCCTTCCTGCCAGGCATTGATCTGCATCACATCCCAGCATGGTCCAACCAACAGAGCAGTGCTTCTACCCATATTAGAATGATTCCTTTTCTCTTCAAGCTGCGCAGGATCAGACTGTTTCCTTTGATGTTTGAAAGAGCGAATTCCTCTGCAACCGTGGCAACAATGTCCTCGCATCACCACACAAATGGATTCCCAGCTTTACACAAACACCTCCTCCATCTCCAATACAGGGCAGAGCGGCAGGCGCACACACACACACACACTCACACACACACGAGTCTAAACAGACACAGGGCCCTGAGGGCAGATCTCATCAGGGCTGCATCTGCTTGGCTCTTCACATCAGCGTCACGGCAACAACCGATCGCTGTTCTTGTGCAGAACGAGACAAACTCCTTCGTGTTGTCATCTGCAAACAGCTGCTCGTGCAGGATTTGGTGCCGCGGAGGTCACGCTGTTGGAGTCTGAGAGTTCGGGTTAGTCAGGCTTTATGCATCCAGACGACCGAGCGATCTGTGCGGTTGCCTCGGCAACAGCTTGTACGTACCCATACGTGACAGAAAAGTGGGGGAGATGACGGAGGGGAATTATGTGGTTCTCTTAACAAGCGCTTGTTTGTTCCCTGAGAGTCGCTGAAAGGGAAAATAACATCGACGTGTAAAATTATTCTGTTTGTGGCTCAGAAACCGGCTTAGAAAAGGTTTGTGCATCTGGATGGTCCAAAGCTGGGGTCCATAGTCGGCTCATTTTGTGTTCTCGATATCGAGGTTTCAGATCGTGTCCAAGCAAATGACTCCTGTTTGTCGTCTGTTGCTGCAGGTGAACGACCGGCTGGACCGGTACTGCTGCGGATTCTCACCTGATCCGACGGAACTCTGCGTGGAAAACATGCTCCGCACCAGGTGTGGCAACACCAAAGACCTGCTGCTGGTTCATATCCTGGTGCGTTAGCAGCTAGGCTAACACTGTTGTTGTGATCAAGGGGAGAGTGTTGGGAATGAACTGGTTCTGAGCGAGCATGCTGCTTGTGATGTGCATCAGGTGAGGCGGGCAGACCCATCCAGGCTGGTTTTCATCGACAACTCCGGCAGACCCCATCAGTCCATTGACAACCTCAACTTCCGGCTGGTTGAGGGCATCAACGAGTGAGTCTCAGAGTCTCAGCATTCATATTCCAAGGTCATTTTGGCATCCGGGCTGGCGCCACGCTGAGCACGGGTCGTCTTCGTGCTCACAGCAGGCTGAGAGAATGTTTTTGGATCTAACCACATATTTCCCAGGTGATCCAAACTCAAATTAGCAACACGGGAAACATTGCCTGGAAGCTTGTCTGGATAGATTAGCCTGCAGTCAATTAGCCTGCCGCTCAGCGTGCAGAGGGAGCCGGGCCTGACGTCCTTTGGTCTGTTGCTGAAAACAGTGTGAGCCTGGAAATTGTTTGTGATCCATTAAACCAAATATGGTGGATTTGAGGGAAATGTGAGGGCGGCTCTTAGCTGAGTGTTTCTGTTGTCAGGTTTCCAGAGAGGGCGGTGTCGGTGCTCCAGTCCGGCTGTCTGGAGAGTCTCCTCCTTCATTCCCTTTACACCGACAGGGAATTCTGGGAGAGCCAGGGAGGGGCCGAGGGTCTCAGGCCTCTCATCCGCTCTGTGGAACGCCGAGGGAAGATCCTCCTCCAGCACATCAGGGACAAGAAATTACAGCTGAAGAGGGACCTGTGATTGACCCCCACCCTCCTAGTGATTAAACACATTATTGATCCAGCTGCTTCAAGGTGGCAACACGAGTGTGTGCATGTGTGTGTAAGCGGGAGATAGAATAGTCTGTTTTAAATGTGATAACATAAATTTCAGAATAATTACTGCTGCACACTTTGGACCGGCACAGATGTGGCATGGTGCATCCAGCAGGGGGCGGTGTCCCACTCAGTGAAACCGACTGTCCTGGCTGATGTGCAGCTAACGTCAGGGTTTAGTCTGATCCAGGTTCCGTCGTACCTGTTCACCTCTGTGTCCTTGTTCACCTCAGTGTCCTGGCGGTGCTGACCTTTCAACTCGCAATTTAATTACAGAAGAAGACGACCTGCTGAGATGAAAGAGCTTCCAAATGGAGTTCAAAGCCGCTGTGCTGCCCCCTGCTGGCAGGCTGCAGTCAAACTCCTCTCGCAAATGTTTTTGCCTCACAGGAAAAAAAAAAAAACCTTGGAGAATGATTTCATATGGACCCAAATCTCTCTGGTGTTGTGCTTTAATATTCCAGCTACATCAAAGCGGACAGCGATTGATTTGGACAGCTGCTCTTTTGTGATAAGCTTTTTCCACTAATCGGGGGATTAAAAATGACTGTAACCAAAGAGCTGCTTCCCTGGGATAGAAAAGGATCTTTTTTTTCCCCAGAGGTTGTTTTTTTTAATTTGTTTTTCCAGCACTTTGTTAAAAAAAGCCCAGACTGTAGTAGATAAAAGGAGATTAAAGAGCCGAGGCTTTCGGGGCTTGAAGCTTTTGAATTGTAATTCAAGCCACATTTCCTCGCTGCCATTCCCCAATAAACGTGTCTGATGAGGAAAGCTTCAAATGTGTGATCCTCTCTTGATCTCCGCTCGCTCTCCCGCTGCACGCCCATTGTTGCCGTTCAATTCTCGGAATTTCGTTGGCTCGGCGTTTCCACTGCGATCGTTTCCTTCTGTCATGCTTCAGCGTGTTGATTATAGATATGGATTAGGATCACTCAAAGGATGGACAGTGGCTCAAAATGACCCAATTCCCAGGGACAAATGGCAACAATGAAGACAGAGTCATTTCAATTTCTCAGCAGTTGGTTTCCAAACTCCAGATGGATCTCTGCATCCGTCCTGGGAGCAATTATCTTGGAATCTCACTTCCCAAAATTCCTTTAGGATCCTGTCGTTAAAACAGGGACTGTGTAAAACGACACATTGGCTCCACGGCTGGGTCACGGAGTAGCAACGCTCCGATTTAAGAGGATGTGATGTAAAGTTCTTACCTGCAGGTCGGGTCTGTGTGACCTGGAGTTTGGTCCATAATGAGGTTTTTTTATCCTCTTCCTAATTACAGTGACAGCAAATATTAAATTAATCTCCCCTGTAATGTGATTTCAGGTTTACCCGCTGAGTCTTGTGGTTTATTAACATTTATGAGGTTTGAATCTGCATTACCTGCAGCCCCGGAGCCTGGAAACGACAGAAGAGAAGACAAATGTTCCACTGTCACTGATCTGCTGGTCTCTGCAGACTGGGAACAGCTGGAGGGCAAAGGAGCAGAGGCGGCGCCAACATTCAGAGCTCTGCTAGCTCAACGCCGACTTCAGAATCACTCACATGTTCCGTTGTCAGTTGAGAGGCCCAACGTGAGCAGCATTAGCTGCATCAGTGTCTTTGTTAGCTTTGCTGGGTTTCTCCTTAAAGATGATCAACTCTAATTAGCCTTCGGTGCTAATGTCTCGTACTGAGACAGTGGATGAATGGACTGGTTATACTGGGACAGCATCTGCCATGTTTAAGGAAAGCCAGACAGTCCTGATGAGGTGCAGCAGCTCACATTCATCTGCAGGCTGAAATATTAATGGCCGCCCGACAGCTGGAATAACCCAGAGCTTGTAAAACCTAAATTTATTTCCATTTCTGCTGCTCGGACCTCTAAAGGCCTCATCAATTTTTCAGTCCTCATTACTGAATCTAAAGTAATCTCCTTTTTTGCCGTTGGATCCATCAGCCAATGGCCTCATCTGGTCCTGTAGCTCCGCCCACCTCGCTGAAATAATTCATAGTTCTCACAGTTTTTATTTCTGTCTGTATCCATAACAACAAACCTCTTCCCTAGGTAGGCAGAAAGGTGTGTGTGCGCGCGTGTGTGTCTTCTGCACCAGCTCGGAGGGTAAAGTAGCTGGATGAAGGATAGATGGAGGCAGATGGACAGAAGTGCCGACTCAGCAGCCATCTTTCATCCTCACCTGTGAGCAAAATGGGGCAAACACCCGTAGAACAGGGGTCATTTATGGTAGAAATGGCACGTGAGCACGCTGTGCACGTCACCATGTTGCAAAACGTGCAGGTACTTCTACACATACAAGAGGATCAGTTTAATGACATGGAACTCTTGACCTCTGATTTAGTAACGTTCACCTACGGCACTCACTCCTAACCAGAACCAGAACCAGAACCTTCCACCCTCTGCAACCTGAACCAAGCCGCAAAGTCACCTTAACCTTTTAACACACATCAAAGAGGAGGAATAAAAGAGAAATGGAGCCAGAGACCCTGGGAAGCTTCAGCCTCAGTTCAAAGAGCCGGCATGAGGAAAGAGATAAGGAGCGAAGGAGAGATGAAGAGAGCGATGGGAGAAGAAAGGGAGAGTCAATGAGGCGCAACCACCACTTCAAATACACGCAGCTTAACCTCCCGGCCTTCCTCGCCACCGCCACGTGTTCCAGAGGAGCGGGATGAATTCCAAACGGATGCGTTGGGACCTGCTTCTGTTGTTTAGCTCCACGATTCTCCAGTCTAAGGAGTCAAAGCAGCTCAGATTTTGCTCTGAGGTCGGATTTGATTTAACCTTTAATGACGCTAAACATGCTGGAGAAACCCGCTAAAATATTTAATCCCTGCAAAGAAAACCCTGGACCTCGTCTTTCCCAGCGGAGTCTCACAGCGTGTCGTTATTCTGCTCAGGTGTAAGAACGGATCTGGAATTTATTCGAGGCTCAGGTCCATTTACCCCCCACCCCCTTCCTCTCTCTCTCTCTCACACACACACACACACACACTCCATTACACAGCAGCAGTCCATCTGAGAGCTGCTCCACTGAAGGCCACTGTCACTTAGCCGAGCGCCGCCCATCTGCACCTGTCAGGCGCCATCTCGTCTCTGCGGTTAAGCTAGCAGAAAATAGCCCAGGGAGCAGAGAGCATTGTGGGAGCTGAGGAGAGGAGCGAGTCTCAGCTCTGGCCGCACGTCCGCCTTCAGCTCTTTTAACGTTTTCTCTGTTTCTACATAAATGCGCATGAAAGCGTGACATTTTTCCCCCAAGGTCTTCCAGCCGGTAGCAACAACATTGAGACAATGAACAATAGAAATTGATCTTTATGGGATAAATGAACCTTTTGATGGAATTTGTAAGATGATTCTCCCCTGAAAATATAAAAACAAATCAGACACTGTAAGAAATAAACTTCTTTATTAAACCACTGACATAAAACTCTGCTATTTCCTAAAAAAACCAAAAACACTTGATGGATGCAACACAAGACATGAAAACCACCAACATCCTACATCTCTGAACTGCATCTGAGAACTTTGTGGAAAAACTGCATTAAAAGGACAAAGAGGACAAAATATTACATCACGGTAAAGAAAATAAAAGCATTAAAAGTATCAAGAAGGTTCACATCATCACCAAAACATGGCACAAACGTCACTGGGAGTCAGTTTTATTCCACCTTCACAGCTCCGACAACCGGCTGCTGCTGTGCGTCTAAGACCTTTTTAAATAAAGCTTCCGATTCAAATCCTGTGATCGGGCTGTGGATGGACGATGGGGAGGTGGATGCTGGGAATTTACTGGGAAAATGGTCCAGTTTTATGCGATACACGTTTGCTTGTTTTTTACATAGGATATTCGAGAGGTTTGTCCACCAGGGGGCACCTGTGAGGCACAAATTGCACAATAATTTCAATAATTAGCTAGAAATTAACTAAAAAATAAACTGTTGGGAAAACCGCTGACTTTCCACATTGAAAAATCATCTGGTTTTGTTTTTGATGCAAGCGGTTGACACTTCACAGGTTTTTAAATGTACACCTATTGGTTGAGCATTTCCTGTTCCGGTGTTTGTACGCACACCTTTTCCCAAACAAAGAGCATAAATGAGCCTTTAATGAGAACATCAGTGTTAAATATGTGGCCAACTCGCTGCCAAGGACTGAAACACTAATTACAGCCTTGCCTCATAAATTCACTCTCTGCTGATTTAATTAGCATAAATTCCAGAACGTTCATTTATTTACGCTGTTGAATAGTTGTAAAAGTCGAGAAAACGTCACAAAATGGTCCATAAATTATAGCTCTTTTTTTTTGCTTTCAGGGTAAAAAGCCGTCATCAGAAGAACGCTGTCCTTGACTGCAGGGATAGTGGTACCAGTTTAATTAAATATTGGGGTAATAACATTGTGTAAAAGGTTACTTTGGTTTAAAAAAACAACAATGTAGGTAACTGCAACAGCTAAACCAGCCGCTAAACCAGAGGACATCAGAAAAGGTTAAAAAAAAGTCTCTTGCTGTCCACAGAGAAGCTACATTGCATACTGGAAAAGGTCAGGAACCAGTGTTGGACTAATACTAGATCATCTCCATAAATTATTCTGCACATGAATAAATCTGCTGAGTTCTGGGTCCAAGTGCTGCCGCCCGTTTACGTCCTGCACATGAGAACGTCTGCAAAGGGACCCAGGAGGTTCTTGTTGAAGATGCACCTGACCCACACCAAGTAGGTGGTGAAGGGCTTGATGTTGTCTGAGAAAGTGTAGTTCTGCTGGGGGAGGATGTAAGGCATGTAGGTGTTCTCTCCCTGCTCCTGAATCCACACCTCGTACTTCACCTCTCTGACCTTCAGGTACTTCAGATTCCAGGGGATCTGCCAGGAGACGGTCAGTTTAGCCTCATTACTGGTTTGTACGGAGGTCTGACACTGGGGGTCCCTGACCCGGCCGGGGTGAAGCGTGCTGGACAGCTTTGACTTCTTCAAAAGGGGCTTTGCCTTCACCCCTTCCTGAAGCACCTCTAGAAAAGACGGAATGTCCACTAAGGTGTCTTGGTAGATGCGGAAAAGCCACTCTGGGTTGCGGCAGCACAGGTGCCTGGGGACGTCCTTGCTCGCCATTATCCGCTCCTGCTCCTCCTTTTCCAGGTGAGCGATGCCGCCTTGTTCCCAGGGTCTGTCTGGGTGGGTGACGGTGTTCTCCTCCTCCGTGTTCCTCCAGGGAATGTAGTGGAGGTCCATTCCTGGAAGGGAGGCCAGTGTTCTATAGGGGGTGTACTGATCTGGATTGACAGCGAAGGGGTACAGCTCGACCACGACGGCTCCGGGAGGGAGGAACAGTGAGGTGATCAGCTGAGCTCCGTGCATGCTGACCAACATGGAGGCGCCGCTGATCACCTGGACGATACTGGGGAAGCTCTGCTCCTCCAGGGACACCGTCACCACCCTCATCTGGAATTCCTGCGCCAGAGCCATAATGAGCTCGGCTTCATTCAGGATCAGCCTGGTCGTCGACCGGCTGAACACCACGATGTATTCATCCTTGGTCTTCTCATCTTCAGCGTTGCCTTGGTCCTTCTCGCCACCTGCCGCCCGTGTGATGTTCATTTTCTCCATGAGGACTTTGGCAAAATGCCGGAGCTCGTTCCCAGAGACCAGAATGTTGGCCTTGGGCCCCTGCGGCTGGACAAAGCCATACTGGTACCAGGTGGTCATCTTGGACAGGCCAATGTAGGACTTTGTGAAACACATGAGCTTTCCAAAGTTCCTGAGCTGCTCCTTCAGCAGCGGCTGCTTGTTGCTGAGAAGCCGGTAGAGCTCGAAATGCGGCCCCTCTTCCCAACCTTCCATGAAAACCAGGCGCGCATCCTCGTCCGAGTCCAAAAACTGCTTCATGGTGTAGAAGGCTGGAAGCAGGTCGTCGTGGAAAACATGCATCAGGTTGTCGGGGTTGAAGCGGTTCAGGATCAGCGTGACGTCGGGTACGAACACCGGTTTGGGCATGAACCTCAGGGTAGCAGCTGGGAGCTCCAGGAAGTTGAAGTACTGGGTGTTGTGATCCTCCACGGAGGACAGATCCAGGAGGGCCGGTTGGAAGCGCCGGGAGCCCAAGTTGGGCAACATGACGGAGGAATTGGAGTGAAAGAAGACGAACTCCTCTGCCTCGGAGCAGTAGCACAGGTAGTCGAAGCGGCAAATGCGGTCGGTGTGCATCTTGCCGGTGCAGACCATGCGCGTGCCGTGTTCCTGCAGCGCCTGCAGGGCCACGTGGTAGTCGATGTGGGCCTGCGAGAGCTCCTGCGACTGCCGCGTCATGTGCAGCTCCTCCTCCAGCAGGGCCGCGTGCTCGCTCAGTTTGGAATACTTCCAAAGCAGCGCTGCAACTATGGAGACGAGCAGCCCGTTGAGGAGCGTGCCCACACTCATCCTGCAGCCCGCCGCCGACATCACTGCCGCGCCTCCCGACTCCAGCTGCCCTCCGACGCCAGAGGGAGACGAGGCATCCGCCGCCGAGCCAGGCTTCGGAACAGGAGGAGATAAAAGGAAACGAGGTTAACATCAAAGAAACGGCATAAAGAGCAGAGAGAATCAACACTCTGCAGCTCTCAAGTCACACTGGCGACGCGCTGAAGCGGATCACCGCAGCGCGCAGGACAGTTCTGCTGTCAGCGCTCCTCATCTGCATACGGGGAACAACCGAGTCATTCAGAGCCCCTGAATCAGGCCGACCATTAATGACCAGCAGCTGCCTCCAAACATGAGCAGCTCGCTTGCTAAATACCCACAACTGCTACCTCCTGACCTAGGTGGACGAATCCGTTGCTGGGAAATCAACTAAATCAGGTCAAACTAAACCGGATGGTAACTTTTGTGCATCTTCTGTTGCATGTCCATCCCGTTCTGACACGCGTCCGTCTTCATTCAGCAGGACTAGAACTCCAGATTAATAAACCGGATGTCCCTGAATACAATGTCTCTGTAAAGGTCGCGTTCATACCTTTGTCCCGACATGCACCAACGATCTTGTTTTCCTGCCTGACTCAAACGGAGGACACGCCGCGCCTTTATATCCTCCACACTCGCTGACCGTGAATCCGCTGCGGTGCAAAGGTTTCTGCTGATTTTCACGCTGCCAATGTTGTCCTAGGCCGTGGACGTGCAGCCCAAACGGGGCGAAATTAAGTGTGACGAGGAGGCCGCTTGTGTAACTGACATTAGGCCGGCGTCCCGTATGTTCTTTCTGTCCCCGAGGACGAGGCCAGCGTGATGCTAGCTGTGCCAGCGGCGCTGCTTAATCCCTCCCGCTGCACACTGGCTTCCACTGGGCGGGGGACGCCAGTGTCCTCTAGCAAGCCGAGGGACCAAAACCTCGGAAATGTCACGGAACGGCAGCGCGTGTGAGACAGCTTCATTTACATGATTTAAATTAGAGAAGCAGAACGGCGCAAGCAGCTTTCAGGTTGCTCAGGAAGTTCTAAATACAGTCCTGTAATCTGAGGCGCTCGTGTGAATTCAAACCTGACCTTGAAGACCCGCAGGTTTCCTATCATGTCAGCAGTGACACACGATAGCGCCCCACCCCCACCCGGCTCCACATGATAGCTGAAATGGTCCAATTAAGTAAAGGTCGATTTGCAGGGGTTCTGAATATAATCAAATATGAAACGAGAGCCGTCCTCTGAGCCCAGCGGACACAGGGGACAGTCCAACATCCATATTCTATTTCCGAGCTGTTAAGTCGTTAAGTGACCGTCTGATTTTTGTCCCATCTCAAGCGGGCTCCAGCTGACACGGGTCCTGGCGTGAGACCGACACCATCTGAGCTGGACCGGTTCGGCTGCTTCTGCTGGTTAATGTCTGGTCAGACAGGATGTGGCTCTCACATCAGCACCGCAGGTGACCTTGAGGGGGCTGCACCTCTCAGCTGAAAAGCTATTCTCGAAATGCGTCTACAGTTGGGACATTAATAACAATCATTCCAGACGAGCTGTACGCTTCTGTCCCTCCCAGAGCTGCAGAGGTTTATCCTCCCTCCACCTCTGCTTTAGACAGCAGGGCCCCTCCTTAACCACAAATGATTCATTTCCAATATAAATAACTGCACTATTCTACAGCGCTCATGTCTCCAAGTTCAGTCTGGGTGGGTGTTCTTCACCTCGTGACCATAGACATGATTATGGCCTCCATCCCTATCAGGCTGTTGCTGTTTTATAGCAGAACCCCCCCCCGCTGTGGCCACTTGATGCTGATGGCCTGCAGGGGACCAGTGGGTGGTGGTCCAGATCATATTGGAGGCACCATGATTTAGCCCTGGTGGTCTCCGTTCTCTTTGTTTCTGAGCTCCATGATTACTTTATTCCTTAAACTTAAACCAGTTTAAGACCAGCACACTGCCTGAGTGGGGGGGGGGGGGGGGCTACCTCAGTGCTGGCTTGGTTAGCACGTGTGTCTGCTCTAGAGATAAGAACCACCCTGATGATGATGTGAACGGCTGCGTGGGGGGAAGTCCAGAAGGTCTCATGCATTTTAATGAGAATCCTGGAAAGCTGCAGCTAAAGAGGCGGGAGGGGGGTGGTGGGTGGGCGGAGGGTGGGGGCGTACAGGAGAGGAGAGGCGACATCAGCTCTGAGCGGTGGCAGCAGTGGTGAGCAACATTCCTCACATTGTCCCACCTCCTTCCTCTGGAGTTTCTCCATTTCTTTTACTTGCAAACTCTTTATTTAGAGCTTCCTCTTCAAAAACTGGAAATAAAGTCAACTTCTCTCTGTTACTTTAATCAAATGTTTATGTCTTTCCCATTTTTAGCCCTTGTGCAACCATAAAACGCTGGAGCTTTGCCTCCTACCTCACGTTCCACATTTAAAACTTAAGTCCTTTAATGTGGAGTCAGACTGAACCAGTTATGGATTCCCAAATGTTGCCTGGAACGTTGGGTGGAAAAATAACTGCAAGTTGATCACTGGTTTCAGAAGATGGAGGCTGAGCCTAAAGAAATGAAAACCCAAAGAGCTCTGGATAGTTTGTCTTCTGGTATTGACCACATATTCCCTCTCTGCTGATCTGGCCTGTCAGGCTGGATCTAGCACCTGGAGTTGAGTGTGAATCTGCAGAGGATTTATAATCCAAGCGATTAGCTTCCGTTACAAAGAAGAGCTGGTTGGTGTTTCTCATGTTTGAGAGCAGCTTTCTCAGTGAGGCAGGTGCAGCAGCTGCTGGGCGTCAGGAACCACTCTGTGTTCAATGCCTCGCTGCTTTAAAGGTGTTTTAAGAATGTTTCTGTTCTTGTGTGATGCTGGGCAGGTTCTAACCCCCCCAAGTTCTCGAAATTAAAGTGAAAATTAGGCTGAAAATACAGGGTTGGAGTTTCCTTGGTTGCACTGGAAATAATATTGATTGTTTTCTCCCTAAATTGTGCTGAAGTTACAAATAGTATCATAACATGGCTGACATTGTGTTGTCTCTTCTCCCACTGGACACGAGACAAACTGTGTGTGTGTGTGTGTGTGTGGTGTGTGTGTGTGTGTGTGTGTGTGTGAGAGAGAGAGAGAGAGAAGGGCATTTTCACCGCAGCAGCAGTGCCCCAGGACAGGAGGCGGTATCCAGAAACAAGCAGCAGGACAGAAATAGAAGTTCCAGAGCTGACATTGGCTCCTATAGGAGACAGACTTCTAGAAGCACCACATCCAGACTGAGTTCTGGTTCTGGTTCTTTCAGAATCACCTCAGTCTGGCTCAGATAATAGAGCACGGAATATTTTTGGGATTAAACGTCCTCTTGTGACGGTCCTGTGGTGCATCATGAGATGATGAGGATCGTCGCCATGGCAACACATTCTACAGCCAAAGGTTGGATTGAGATGGTTGGGCAGACGAGCCTGTGCAACTTTTGGGCTAATGAACCTGTGGCCTTTTCCCGACAGATCCGGGTACATTCAAAACAAAGGTGTGAAGGAAGCCACGAGGTCACCGTCAGCATTTGAACCCCCCCCCCCCCCTGAACCCCCCAACGGGCGCAGCTCTGCACTCCTGCTGCATATTTTACCATTACAAGTGCAGTTGTGCTGCCGTCAGCCTGCAGAACCAAAGAAAAAGGCTCTTTTTCCATGATTTAATCCAACTATTGCAGGTCAGCCAAGGTCAGCCGATGTGACAGATCTGTGGTGGACCTGATGATCCAGTGAAACGCGGCTGAACTTGATGCATTACCTGCGCTGAAGTTCACACGGCGTGTTAACACCTCCACCCTGACAGCCGCGCATCAGAACTGTGAGAGCTCATCAGAGATTCTTTAAACAAGCACGCAGGGAGATCCAAACAGAACTGATATATTCTGCTCATCTCGCCTCTTCAGCGCAGCGAAACGTTGCTAAAAAATGAAGCTCTGAATTATTTGTGAAGAGTCGAGCAGGGAAAAAAAGGCAAACTTGACACGAGACCCACATGAATCTCTTCTTTTCGACAAAACTGATTAAATCATCTCATTTACTCAAATACCCATCTCATTTAATCCAGATGTTTCCTAACCTGGAAGTCAGCCTCAGAGATGAGCTGCCGATGTGACATCGTCTACGCAGCTGTCGCATATTATATTTACTCCTACATACGGAGATTACAGCACATTACACATTAAAAGAGTCATAAATAATGCACAAACACTAACAAAAGGTACTGAAAGGAAATATGCTTCCTATTCAAGCAAACGGATGAATGAACTGTACTTTAACACACAGCACAGGAAAATATTGAAAGAGTGATCTCTTTATCTATCAAATAGTGTTTTTCCAGCTCCAGCGTGCGGGTTAAACAGGATTTAGTGGTTTAAACTGATCTTTCCTCCACATTTGATGTCGGGTTGTTGGTATCTTCATCATAAATCGCGCACGAAAGGAGGTCAATTTAAAAGGACGCCTGTGGTGCTGCAACACTCCGGTTCACCCACTTTATCACACCATCAGTTTTCAGAAGTGACAACACGCCAGTGATTAAACTGTAACTGGTTGACATCTGGAAGCTTCTCTCACACCGAAACGCACGCGCGCGCGCGCACGCACGCGCACACACACAGCTTCGAGACGGACAGGGCTCTGATTGCTTTATTGTCAATAAAAAGTAGAATGCATTTTCAGAAGAGGAATTCTTACCTTGGGTCTCAGGTGAAAGGTTGCTTTTCCCTCCTTAGACAGGTTAACGTTAGCTCACTTGGGCAGCATCTCCTTCAGTATATCGCAGAAACGGTCCAATACAGAGACGAGACACGCGACGTTTGAATTAAAATAACAAGAACTGGTTGAGACTGGCGCGTTTCTTTAAAATGCAGCGGTCTGTTCGGTCGTCACCTTACCCCAGGCTCAGCCGGGCTGTCGGGGTTGACGGGCTAGCCTAGCCGCCACACGGAGCCGGGGCTGCTGCCTGGACTACCGACTGTGCGCCGCCTGCAGGCTCCTCCCACTTCCAGGGGAAATCTCGCTGTCAAACATCGCGATAAGAGACAGCCTTTGGATTCTCGTTTCAAATTCATGCGCTCTATTTAGCTGGCTTCCAAACACCGAATTAGGTTTTAGTCAAAATGAAATGGTGCAAATAACGTCTGTAATGCACGAACACTGGTTCCGTTCAGTCAGTCAGAAAAAAGTGTAAAAGTTGAGTAAAATAAGATTTTTTTCTGGAAATATTTTGGACACTAGTCTCTTTTTGGGTCAAGACGTTCTCTCTATATTTTGCCTCACGTAAGATTTTTCTACTAAAAAATTATTTTTTTTAACTGTTCCTCAGCAGTGTTGCAGTTGCTGTCAGTTTATTCAAAAGCGAAACTATAGTAAACCTGAGAAAAACATTTTAAAAAAAGTTAACTGGGCCTGCGTTTATCCACATGGTGAACTACAAATAGCGATGAAAAAGACCATGTTTATTTTTTTAAGGCATTATAGACCTGAATTTCTTACTTATGCTTTTGTTTGAAGTCAGATTGTAGTGGTGATCAAAAAACAACGTGGTATTTATAAGATCACAAAACAATTCTGAATTAAAACTAAATAAAAATAACTAATCTATCATTCTTTATTTTCTAATAGAGCTGTAAATACAGCAAATATCTCAATATGAGGCTACATTTCCATCTAGTGTTCAGAAAAAGAAGTGCAACCACAACAGCCACTAATGCTTGTGCCGCACATCTGTCGCGTGTTTCATTTCAAATTCACGATATAACAAATAAATAGAGGCAGCATAACAGTCCAGCATAGGTTTAAAAATGAAACTCGCAATTCATCCGCAGAGAGACGCCACAAAACCTGAGCTGCACTGTAAATTTTCGTGGACATTTAATTTTCACGGTTGAAATAAAAAGACTGAAATAAAAGATTTGGGTACAATTAGGGAACAATTAAGGAATTACCATTTCACTTTGAGAATGAAAACACATGTTTGTTTAGTCCACGGTAGATGTCACTGTGCCTCCTTTATTTGGAAGATCAACCAACCCTGCAAGCAAAATGGACTGAAACAAATGTTGACAGTAGAAATCTCAGAACAACGAAAGTCTGGCGTTAAGTCCACCGACCAATTATTATTTATTCTGTGTGAATAGCATGATCAACAATCCTCGTCCAAAACAATGCATTTGACGTCATAGCACTTTGCGGTGGGTGATGCTGTTATGCTGCCTTCAGGTATCAATTTTTTGTCCCAGACAGGCAATTTCAAGTGTAGCATTATAATTAAACGAATGTCATTATAGCTCTCAAGAAAACATGTTGAGTAGTAACTTTCTCTACCGCAGTAACAGTTGAGCCTAATAGTGTCTATACATTGTGTTTGTCACTTGAACGGTGAGGAGTGGCGTGTCAGCCGTAACGGCAGACGTATTAATGAGAATTGCCGACACTTATTCAAGCACTTGAAGGCAGCATCACGGCTCCACAGCCTCGGCTGGGAGGATACGGCGATTCAGAGCTGGGCAGCCGTTGCCAACGATGCAATACCTCGTTTTACGGACGAACCCTGGGCACAGGCACCCAACGAGTGCCGCGGACACCACGAAGAGGCGGTACTACACTCGTCTCCTCTGATATTTCGCGACAACGTTCGGCGTTGAGCCCGCGAAGAATCTCAGACGCCCGGTAAGGAGCGAACACGTAGCTTTAGGTCTACCGAAGGAAAGCTGGAGAAGTCCGCCGTACTAACTTTAGCCCGCTACATGCTAACGTGCTAGCTGTGTGGCATTAAAGCAGCGCCCGTTTGGGCACAGCTTCTGCGTTTTGTCTTAAAGTACGGATTAATATCGCACGATTTCGTCGTTGCTGTTGTGCTGTTAGATGCGGGACGCGGTTAAAGATGCTAACCCGCGGAGCTAAGGTTGGAGCGCTCAATGAACAAGAAGCTAGCCTCTGGTAACGGCAGGCTAACGTGTCATGTTGGCGCTACCGCCGGGCCCGTCGTGCAGCTCACTCCCGGGCCCTGCTATCGTTGACACCGAATACAGTGCTTGTGGAGAACCAATATTTTATATGTGATCGAGTTCTGCCGATCTCCTCCCAATAACACGAGGCAGCGCATCTCCGTAAGGAAGCCGAGGCTGCAGCCATCCTCTCAAAACAAACAACACCTCGGTCAAACTACCAGGAAGATTCGAGTAATTCCTTAATGGTTTTGTGGTTGGCTTTCATGAAACCAACACAGCCACTTTAATTGAGCCTCTGGTTGCTGTTGCTGTCAGGGAGATGGCGGAGGAACGAGTATTTTCACATTGTACGCACATTATTCGGATTGTTTTAATCGGTTTATGAATCAGCCTGTTTCCGGTTAGGAAACCACAGGCTTTGAAAATAAGTTTTCTGTGTGTCACTGTGCAGGAAGTTGGAGCCATGGCTTTTTCAGCCTTTGATGAAGTGAACTAAGCTCGACCCACACCACTCCGCCAAGGCGCCCCTGCGTGCTGGGGGGGCTCTTTTCCCCCATCGCCCTCTCCAGCTATGGCAGGCTTCAAGCGGGGCTACGATGGCAAGATCGCAGGCCTGTACGACCTGGACAAGACCTTGGGCCGTGGCCACTTTGCTGTTGTCAAGCTGGCCCGCCACGTCTTCACCGGGGAGAAGGTGGCGGTGAAGGTGATCGATAAGACCAAGCTGGACACGGTGGCCACGGGACACCTGTTCCAGGAGGTCCGCTGCATGAAGCTTGTTCAGCACCCCAATATTGTGCGCCTCTACGAAGTGATAGACACCCAGACGAAACTTTACCTCATCCTGGAGCTGGGGGACGGCGGCGACATGTTTGATTACATCATGAAACACGAGGAAGGTCTGAATGAAGACCTGGCTAAGAAATATTTTGCCCAGATCGTCCACGCCATCTCCTACTGCCACCGCCTGCATGTGGTGCACAGGGACCTGAAGCCTGAAAACGTGGTGTTCTTCGAGAAACAGGGACTGGTCAAGCTCACCGACTTTGGATTCAGTAACAAGTTTCAGCCGGGCAAAAAACTGACCACCAGCTGTGGATCTCTGGCGTATTCTGCCCCCGAAATACTGCTGGGCGACGAGTACGACGCTCCCGCTGTGGGTGAGTAAAGATGGATAATGTGTTGGGGTTAAAGTGGCAAAAGTTTGCGACGAGAGTGTGCAGGAAGTCTTTACGCTGGCGGTGTGTTTTTCATCTGCTGAGCTGGATGGATGCGATGGCTACGCACCAGCCAAGCTTCTCTCGCTGCCGGGCTAGAGTCAGAGACACGGCTAGCACCTGTTTCACACGTTGCAGTCTCACCTGGCTTCAACACCTCGCCTCCACAGAAGCCACGAGCTGCCGCGTGCTGGGAACGGCTCATTACCCACGACTTTGCGCTCAGGCAGCAGGTTGTGCGCACTTGCTCGGGTTTTAAATATCCGGTTGTCTGTTCCAGGGCCGCGCCGCCTGCGGCTAACGCTAAACACCGTGCTGGTCATTTGTCGTGCGCTACAAGGTCAGTAGCAGCGGTGTCTGTGGTCGTCCCTCTACACCGAATGAGCTACCTCATTGATTTTCTATGAGAACCGACTGAGCACAGTCAGAACGATGGTCTCCGCTTTGGCGCCGTTCCTATCTGTTTTGGTCCGTCCGGCTCCAGAACTGGGGTAAAGACGAAACGGCTTCTGAAGGCAGTTTTCTATTTCTGTGTCCTTTTCCTTTTTCCTGTCAGAGTTCAGGCAGAAGTAGGGAGGACATGTGGTCCAGCATCCCGAGCTTCTGTTGATGTATTTTTATCCTACGGTGTGTTTAGGTCCCTTTTCCCCGGATGGCGGGGAAACAGGATGAAAGAAAATCACAAAATAAAAGCATCTGAAAGCATTTTGGAGTAAAAAAAATATTGTTTTCGCTATTAATAAAGCAATAATTGTGTCCTAAAAATTATTGTTTTAGTACAGAAAGAAAAAGAAAATATATTCAAGCACAGCTTTGGTGTTGGAAGGAAAAAAGGACATTTCAAAGAATTCCATCCAAGGTTTAAGAGAGAAGTAATCACTAGTTGGGAACAAAACCAGTTAGCCTACATGTGTAAATACGCAGCAGCGCTCTGCTCAACGTGCACGGATCACCCTGATTGAGTGCTCAGGAACAGGCTGAGGGGATTCTAGGCTGTGTGTGTTGGAGATGATGTGAACCCCCCCCCAACCCTGCGTTTGTTGTCTATAGGGTTTGATCCCAGCAGAAATAAAATAGCTCCTCTTCTGAAGCGCCTGCATTTGCTTTCTGATCGATAATTGGATCATTTTATTGTTCGGTATCAGACGTTAAAACCCTGATGTGACATTTGGGCCCGTGTGTCGTGCTCAGGTGGAGGTGTGTGGCGTCCACGCTCTCTAAAGCAAAGATGCTTGTTGCTGAGGGGGGAAAGTGAAACCCTGACCTCCACAGAGGTGATGTTGCTGCAGGAGTGTTCACAATAATCAGGAAATGAAGAAAAATGCTTCTTATTTGCATCCTCGGTCCCAGTCTGGGGCAGAGAGACCAGTGTTAGACCAATTAATCATAACAGTAATGATTATTTTCCTGACAATGACAGTGAAAACTAGTGTTTGTTGACACACACTGCACACACACACACACACACTCACGGCAGCCTCTCTGCTATATTTGTCCTGCGGAGCCTCGTAGCCACCGATGGCAGAAGAACCGGTCGATCAGGACCGATGACAGCCGTCACCTGGATGGCCACACGCTCGCTCACAGCGATGCAGCGTGCAAGAATCCAGGAAACTGCTTCAGCCACCGTTTAGGTCCCCCCCCCGTGAGGATGGTTCTGTGGTGACTGCCTCTGTCGGTCCATACGGACATTCCCTGATCTCTGTCAATGTTTAACCGATGTGGGAGCTCTTGGATGGGCTATTATTACATCGCGAGTGGACAGAGGGGGGTAAACAGTCAGGGAAAGGAGGGTAATTAGGTATGATTATTCCGTCCAGTCATCCATGAACAGCAAGAGAGGGTTGGTCTCCGCATCACTGCAGCCTGGATGCTAATGAAGCGCTATCGTACATGGCGATGAGACGCTGGGCCAGTGATCTCCCAGATCCCCCAGTTTGCCTTATTGGTTCCCAGTTTTACTGGGATGTTTCTGTGGAATCAAATAACCAGAGGTAGACAACGCCAAGCGCGTGCGCGGGGGGGGGGGGGTACTAGCCCCCGGCTACTAAACGCTCCTGGACCCTCAGGCGGTTGGTACGAAGCTGTTGTGTTCACTGTGAGGAGACGGGCAGCCTGTGTGTGTGTGTGTGTGTGTGTGTGTGTGTGTGTGTGTGTGTGTGTGTGTGTGTGTGTGTGTGTGTGTGTGTGTGTGTGTGCGCCAACATTGGTGTACAACTATAACCACAGACTGGGACAAGATGGGGCCTGATGTGCTCTCTGACCATTTTTGGGTCTGGAACAGAAGGTTCTGCCTGTTATGGGTCCTTTCAGCTGCCTGAGCACCTTCGATGGCGAGGTTTGAAGCAGGCGTTGGGAACGCAGCGGTTGTGTTTTTGCATCTTCCGTCACACCGGCGGCGTAAACGTGAAATCTGGTCTGGGCCCCGGCGCACGCGCCGCGACTGCCCGCCGCCAGATCGATAGAGGGTAGAGCAACTCACGGCCTTGTTATGAACTGCTGTGTGCACGTGTGGAACCATTTGCCAGGGGGCCCTTTCAGCCTATGATTTGAGGTGGAGGGGGTTGCTATGGGAACAAACGCTCTGAAGCTGCGTGCCAATGTGGTCCCGCTCCTCTGTGGTGGAGGTCAACGGCTCTGCGTCGGTTCCAGCCGTCTTTGACAGGCGTAAACATGAGAACTCTTCATGAGAGTTTGGTTCCTCTTAGATGGAAATGAAAGCTCCTCGGGCTCTTCTGGAAGATCCTAACTCGCTCAGTAAATGTCTCTTTTGTATCTGGAGCAAAGGAAGCGCCTCGAGGCCTCATGCTAATGGAAGTTAGCATGGACGAGAGCTGTTTCCTCCATATTGGGCAGCAGCTCATCTCCTCTCACCATAACCTGTTTGCCCCCGTGGGACTGGATCAGAACCAGCGTTTTATGTACGTGCACGCGACTCGTGCCACGTTCCATCAGCGACATTCTCTGCCTTGGTTTTTCTTATGTGCTCAAGTGTGGTCTCCTGAGTTAATCTAAACCGACACCTACCTGCCTTTCCTCCTCTCCTCCTTCGTCCCCCCCCCCCCCCCCCCCCGGCTGACGTCGGCGTCGCTGCTGCGCTTCCTTCAGCGCCGTATTTGGACTCAGAAGCGGTAAATCCTCAGACTGGCTCAGAGACGGAGGGCTGTGGTGAAGCAGCCACTGGATTAGGGGGCGTAGGTGCACCGCCACATGGTCCTCCTGCAGATGTGGTGTGTGTCAGATACCTGAGAGTTCAAAGGTCGTCAAAGGTGCAGACTTGGTTGATAATCTCGTCACACCCTGTTTCTGCAGATTATAATCTGCTGGAATTACTGTGGAAACACAGAATTTAGAACTTGTTTGGTGGATCAGAGAGAGCAGAGGTCAGGTAATAATGGACCAGAAGGTTATTGGGTCACATCCTCAGGCTGGCCCGTGTGCAGGGTCAAGGCATCATTGAATTTATGATGGGATGTGAGTGTTGGACCTTGATTGAGGTTTAGGTTGATAAAATGTGACTAATCTAATATTGTTCCTGGAATATTGACCGGGCTCAAACACAGACAGACGCCTGCGTCACAGCCAGACCAGCAAAGATCTGCGTTCATTTCATTAATTACCCCTCTGATGGTTCAGAACCCTAAAGATGGAGCCGGATGATGGCCCGTCGCTGTTCAAATGGGCTGAAAGGTTATCCTTGTAAGTGTGTGTAAGTGTGTGTGTGTGTGTGTCTGAGTGTGAGTGTGTGTGAAAGAGAAGAGAGGTTCTGCTTGACAGAAGTCTGCTACCTGATCCCATCTGTATCTGACAGAGTGGATCTGAAGTGGATCTGCTGCTGTCACTTTAACCACCTGCCAACAACAGAGGTGTGTGTGTGTGTGTGTGCACTGTGTGTGTGTGTGTGTGTGTGTGGGGGTGTTCAATAGTGGTGACAGAACAGAGCAGGGGTGGTGTTTATAGTTGACACCCTCAGCGCTGCTATTGGATTGTTGGTTCTGGTTCCTGCTCTTCCTCCTGACAGCACGTCGGATCCTCTGGGAGGTTCAGCTCAGGTGATCCAGGTCCAATCAATCCAACCTGAACACTCATGGGGTAGCTCCCTCTCAAACTCGTGGGGGTTCGGTCCAGGCCGGAAGCCTCCGAGTGTCGCTGCCTGTGAGGGTCTCTGGTGAAACCCCCCCGCATCCAGGCGGAGCGCTGCAAAGTCCAAACCCACAGGAAGATGACAGATTGTTCTGTTCCGACCTAGATTCTCTTTCTAGGCACCGGTTTCCTTCAGCCCGGCTGCCAGGTGTAGCGATTAAACGGTTGTGAGTCGTCGGCGTGGAGCGGGAGCGGCGACTCCTCCCGGGGGGTTCATTAGCATTCATCTTCATGCTTAATGAAACATCCGGGCTGGAGCAGAACCGCTTCAAGACGGGAAACATCCCACACACTCACACACTCAGAAACTTCCACAGGCCGAGTCGAGGTCCATCCAAGCTGATTTATTGACGTAAACGGGGTAATTGTGCACAGATTGTGAAGACGTTGGCATTTCTGCACCTCACTTCCTGTAAACGTTCCCTCCCGTCTTTGTCGTCTCCTGTCACAGCCGCTTTGCGGAGTATGGAAAACCATTTTCCAACACATCTGTCTCGGGTTTCCCCCCTCTCCATCAGCACTTCCCATGTTTAGGCGCCTGCTGATGATCCTGGCAGCACCGCGCTCGCAGCCGTGCTCCTGGCGCCCTTTTATCCCTGCTGTTGTCCCCCTGTAAATCTGATCATCTCTCTCTCGGCCTCAGACATCTGGAGCCTCGGCGTGATCCTCTTCATGCTGGTTTGCGGCCAGCCGCCGTTCCAGGAAGCCAACGACAGCGAGACCCTCACCATGATCATGGACTGCAAATACACGGTTCCGGCCCGGGTCTCCGGCTCCTGCAAAGAGTGAGTCTTCACTTTTCTCTGATTAGCTCGTTCCTGCTGTTGTTGATCGGCTCCCGTTGATGTTTGTGTTGCCTTTAAATGGAGTACGGTGGGGCCTCTACTGACGAACGTCTCTACATGCAAAGTTTTCAGGTTACGAAACGACTCAACGGGAAAATATTTCCTCTGGTTACGAAAGAAATTTCAGGATACGAAAGGCAAAAATACGCTATCGCTGCTACTCGCAGCTCGCGGAGTCTAGCGAACACAAACATGCTTGTAGCTGCGCTAGCATCTTCCTGTCATCCCATTGGCTAGGAGGGACGTCAATATGTACAAGTTTGTGTGTATCCCAGCGTTTATTTATTCTGGGTGTTCGTATGTTTGTCCATTAGATGGCGGTGTTGCCACAAGTGTTAACGTTTCGTTGCTAGTAATGACGTTCGTTGCTAGTAATTTACTCATGTAAAATTAGCCTGTAATAAAGTTCATTTGTTCCTGGAGAAGCCTTGCACTGAATTCATACATTTATTGTGTGGTAATCTAATTGTAACATGTATTTGTTACATGTTTTGATGCATTTTTATGATTTATAAAAAAAATTATGTCTGAATTTTTGGGGGCTTGGAACGGATTAGGGCATTTACATGGAAAACGCGTCTCTACTTACGTAATTTTCAGGTTACGAAACAATTTCCGGAACCAATTAATTTCGTAAGTAGAGGTCCCACTGTAATTGGAATCATGCTGATTAATCTGGACACCAGATCCAGCCCCCCCCCCCGAGCCCGATTCTTCCGGACTGAGCTGAAGGACGAGGCAGCATTGGGATGCTTTAGTTGTCCGGAACGCGCTAATCGATTCCAGGCTGTAGCCGGAAGAGCCCAAAATCCCTGCCAGCAGTTTTCCTGCACCTATCACACTCCAAACCAGTCTGGCCAGTCAGAGGGTGGTTGCGTAACGATCTTGGACCGAGTAAATAGCTGTCTTCATTTTGCACTAATAAGAGTAGATTTAGAAACCTAACGAAGTGCTGGGTTTGTGCCGAGGGTTGAAAATAAACGGGATGGTGCAGCTGGCGCTTTTTAGCTCGATTCTGTTCGGAATTAGACAAAAGGGCGTGGAGAACACGGCGTGCTGCTGTCAGACTGTCCAGTCACGCCGCTGCCGTCCAGCAAAAGCAGATTCTGCCTATTTACACTATTTTAAGCGCTCAGATTTCAGAAAGCCACGTTTTAAACGGGCCGGATGCCGTCCAGGACGTCGGCCACCTTCTTAAATCAGCCAGGAAATGGAAGCTGTGGGAACAAAGCAGCCACGAGACCACGTGAGCGGTTCTGACTTCAGCCGGAGCGGTTCGTTGTGGGTTTTTATACAGTTCTGTCCATGTTTTCTGATCAGTGGCTAAACCAGAACATTTCCTCTTCAGCGGTTAACGTGCACATAACTTGGATGAGATGCAGAAACGCTCACCCTCTTGTTCTCTCTCGACGTGTCAGAGCTGGGATGAAGCCCAGTTTTCTGGCGCCGTTGCATTCATGCGCTAACGCTCGCGCGCTAACACTGCTGGGATGTCTCACACAAGGTTTGACTCCCTTCTGCCGCCCCGAGGCTGGGAAACATTAAAAATAAGCAACATCTGACGGAACACACAAGTGGAAATGGTTTAGCTGAAATGCTAATCTAGGTGATTTAGGAATGTACGTTAATGGAGCTGGTGGGATCCCGCCGTGACTCCCTTCTGCCGCTGCTCCCGTTTTCTCGGCATCATTTACGGATGACATCAAGCATCGTCTGACGCTTCTGTATTGATTCAAGTCTGCGAGTGCCTCCGTGGCGCCTGAATCGACAGAGGTGTGCAGGTGGTCGGGCTCTTTCATGCCGCTCCGCTGCTCCCGTCGTCACACTCGCTGCTGGTCGTCGTCCTCGGGGAAGTTCGATCCCACTCCTCCCCCGCTGGCGCGGCTGACAGACAGGCAGGCGCACGGCGCTCTCCCCAGCCCGCCAGCCGGTGGCGTCCCTCTGATGGTGTGTTCACACACCAAACTTAAGGATGGATTTAGTAAAGCTAACGGCTCAGCTGGGCTGTGCAGCTTTTCTCAGCTCTATATCTGTGAAGGCGTAGGCGGCCTGTTGTTTCCCTGATTTCAGCTCTTTGTCCTTTTCCCTTAAAAAGGACAAAGTAGCATTTTACCAGTCAAATGGTCCCATTCCCAATGGAGGGTCCTGTAATTCACTACAGACTGGGATTAGGCCTCATTTCATCCGCTCTCACTTCAGATTAACAGCTATTTCCTGCCGTAGCACAACGTCTGGACCCACAATGCTTTGTCTTTCCCCAGAATCCGGATCCCAGATAATCCTGTTAAACTGCAATCTCTCGCTTTCAGCCGCGTGATTTGTTGGATCTAGGATGACCAGCTGCAGCTCCACACCGTCGATTCCATCAGAGCAGCTGCAGCCGCTGCTTCACCTTCCCTTAAGCGGGTCAAGCGCTAAAGGGTTCTGGTTCTGTTTGTCTCCGGGTCGCACGTGGGCAAACGCCTCTAAAGATTTACAGCCAGGTTTTCAATTTGTTGTCTCGTCTCTGCTCCTCCTCAGCCTGATCGACCGCATGCTTCAGAGGGATCCAAAGCAGCGAGCGTCGCTGGAAGAGATCGAAAGTCACGCCTGGCTGCAGGGGGTGGACCCGTCCCCCGCCACCAAGTACAACACGCCACTGGTGTCGCACAAGAACCTGTCGGAGGAGGAGCACAACAGCATCATCCAGAGGATGGTGCTGGGAGACATCGCAGACCGGGAGGCCATAGTGGAGTACGTCCTGCCCTAATACCTCTGTAAAACACACACACACACACACACACACACACCACACACACACACACACACACACACACACACACACACACACACACACACACACACACACACACACACACACACACACACACACACAGGCGAGGCCCGCCGACAAACGGCAACCGAGAGGGTGGCTGCTTTCATCAAAGGGTTCTGGCTGTGTCAGGAACTGGACCGCGATGTGGGTTGGGGGTCTTCCCGCGTCCTGATGGCGTGCCTGTCCTTTCAGGGCGCTGGAGACCAACAAGTACAACCACATCACAGCCACCTACTACCTGCTGGCCGAGCGCATCCTGAGGGAGAAGCAAGAGAAGGAGGTGCAGAACCGCTCCTCCAGCCCCAGTAACATCAAAGCACAGTTCAGGTACAGATCAAAGAGGTTTCTCCAGGGTTCTGCTGATGAGGCGGGTTTACAGAAGGTCCCCCCACGTCTCCTCAGGCCACCGCTGCTGCACAGGTTGCGTAACTTTGTCGGTATTAAGCTGGGCCCTTTCTAACGAGCGTAGGAAACCCCGACAGCCGTCAGTCATCTCGTTAGCAGAGATGGACGGAAGTGACCCGTCTGGCTCCTCTTGGTCCAGGCGCTTCCTCAAGTCTCCGAAGGTTCCATGTCCATTTTTGGACAAACGCAGGTCGCTGTTCCCATTTTCCATCGTTAGTCAGACGGTTTGAAAACTGGGCTCCTCGTTTCCCTTCTCCTCAGCGCTTCCTTGCTGTTTCCGTGCCAACATTTGTCTCGTTAGAGAGGAGAGTTGGACAGAGCGCCGTTCTGAGAGGAAGAGATTAACAAATATGGAAGAGGGGACTGGAGCCCAGCTGGGAAACACCGCCAACGTTCCTCGGCTGTGCAGAGAAGCTTTAAACATCAACTCGGGCCTTTATCACCTGCTACTCTAATGCCTCCGTCACGTCTGCGTTATCTCCGTACGCACGGTTACAACTCCAGAGACGTGGTTCCTGAGCCGTATCCATGAGAGCATTGATTAGCGTGCTGGAACAGAACCAGTGCCGATCAGCCGGCCTGACCCACATCCCAGAGCGCTACCTGCTGCAGACCAGTGGGCCTCACGTCCCAAATAGAGCATATCTGCGTGTTGTGGGTGGTCTGGGACCAACTGGGCCGAGGTTTCTCCTCGGATCAGTTATGAATCGACACAAAACGGCCCAAATTAAGAGCTGGACCTCGACACCCGTGCTGGTCTCTGCAGGCAGTCATGGCCCACCAGGGTGGACATGCACCAGGACATCGAGGGCAGCCTGGCCGCATCCTCCATCTCACACGCCGGAGGCCCCCAGTCTCCGGCCCGGAGCGCCGAGAACCTGCTGAACGGACATCGGCCCAAAGGCCTGATGGAGCTGGGCCGGAGGGAGGAGAGCGTGACGGACGCGGCGGCGCCGATGGTGCTGGTACGTTGTCTCTAAAAGTTCACACCTGGGCGCACACAGCCTCTTTAACCGGTTCTCTTTAGGGGGACTCTTGTGCTGGCTCAGGGTCCGGGACCACCAGGGGGCCCACGCCATCCACCTCGGCTGGACCCAAGCAGAGAACCTGCCTGTTCAGGTGTGGCAGCTCTGAACCTCCGACAGTCCCACGTGGCCACAGCTCCTTTCAACTCTGTTCTCTTCCTCCAGGGTGGAGGAGGACGAGGAGGAGGAGGAAGAGCAGGACCCGTCTCCTCTCCCGAGCCAGGTGATCCTGCGCCGGAAGCCCCCCTCCATCACCAACCGCCTCACCTCCAGGAAGAGCGCCCCGGTGCTCAACCAGATATTCGAGGAGGAGGGCGAGTCTGACGACGACTTCGACATGGACGAGGGGCTCCCACCCAAACTCAGCCGCCTCAAGATGAACATGGCCGGAAACCCCGCCAACCTGAGCTCCAGCGCCGCCTCGTCCCCCGGGTCCACGCAGAAGCGCTACCACCGGCGTAAGAGCCAGGGTCGGGGGTCGTCCTGCTCCAGCTCGGAGACCAGCGACGACGACTCGGAGAGCCACCGCAGGCGCCTGGACAAAGACTCGGGCTTCAGCTACAGCTGGAACAGGAGGGACAGTAGCGAGGGGCCGCCCGGCAGCTCCGGGGGCAACGGGGGCGGCAGCAGCTCCGGCCAGAGTAAACCTCCGGGCGAGGGAGGGGGGACGTCTGGACCAGACAGAGGAAGCCCCCCTGGGGCCGACGGGAACAGAGGAGGTGGCGGCAGCAGCAGCGGAGGTGGCGGCAGAGGAGGCGGAGGGGGGCAGGACAGCCCCTCCAGCTGTTGTAACAATAGTAGCACCTCCGACCCCTCCCTCGGCGCCGCCCCCCGCCCGTCCCGCGCAGCCAGCCGCAGCTCTGAGCTGGTGGAGAGCCTGAAGCTGATGAGCCTGTGCCTGAGCTCGCAGCTGCAGCAGCACCGCGGCGGGCGGGGGGGTCGAGGGAGGGGGGACAAGTTCATCATCCACCCTCACAGCCTCTCAGGAGGGAGCGTGAAAATCCAGGAGAAATCCTCCTGGAGGATGTGCATCGGCTCCATGGGGAGCCTGGACACCATCACCCTCCCCACCACCGCCGCACCTCAGCACCATTCGCGGAAAACGGCGCCGCACGGCCGCCCCGGCCCGCAGGGGGCGCCGCTGAGCAGGGACGCTCACTGCAACCTGAGCGCTTTGAAAAACAGCGTGCTTCAACTACCTCTGTACGAGAAGACCATCTCCGTCAACATCCAGCGTGGGGGGGGGGCCAGGGACGGCCTGCTGTGCACCTCCGCTCCGGCTAGCTGCTGCCAGGTCATCTGAAGCCCCGCCCACCACAATCAGAACCAACCACGCAGGGCGTCATGTCAGATACACTGCTCCACACGATTCCAGCTCATCCTGCTGCTTCCTGCTAACACGGCGTTAGCTCGCTTGTTTCCATTTGCCGCCATGTTAGCGCAGCTAACACAGGTTTACGACGCTAACGTGCTGCTTTAATTTGACACCATAGAAAACACTGTGGAGTCACTCACTCCTGAAGCTAAGAGCACCTCACAGGAAAAAAAACATCCCCAAATTTAAGAGTTTTACTTATTTTAAACATGTTGGGAAAGTAGAGGAAGCGTCACGAGTTCAGAGGGAAAGAAAAAGAAATTCCATCGACTTAGTTTCCCTGTGGAGGTTCGGTCCCGTCGTTTGTCGTCCTCGCCACCCGACCGTCTGGACCTGCTGCCCATCGACACCATTATTAGGTAACTGTAGCATCAATAGTGACGACGAGCAGACGTGAACGTTTGTGACTTGGCCGAACATTTGGCGGCGGCGGAGCGTCGGGCGGGAGAAGCGAGCAGCTCCACAAACACTCCTCCACTCTTTATTGCACTGAGATGTTTTAAGTTGCTTTTATCGATATTTATCATCTAAATTTGTGTCTCTTTTTTGTCTAAATTCGGACTTTTTTTCACCTTCCTAATTGAGTGAAGCTCTTCTGTGGTAACAGACAGACCATAATATTTGATACTGTGGCACTATAATGCTAACCACCGACGGGTTTGGATACGTTACTGCTGAACATCTATTTAAAATTCTTATTTTTTTAAAGTTAGCGTGCGTTTGCTGTCAGCCGTTCACCTCCACCGGCTTCCTGGCGTCACCCAAAGCTCAGCGCACGCGCGGGGGCGTGTCCGGTATGTAAATACAGTATGTTAAAAAAAAAAAGTAAAGTTTATTTTTAAAATTTGTACATTTTTCGAGTGAACTGCTGTTGTAAAATATGGACCGAGGCCTGCGTGAGGATCGATCGGAGGAAGAGCGCGTGTGCGCACGTTCACACACACTTGTGTGCACGTTCACACACACCTGTGTCAGAGGAAATTACAGCTTTAAAGGCAAAGGAAAAGGGGAAATGGGGAAACTCTTTAAGGGCATTGGCAATAAGCTATACCATGTGTTGCAGCTATCTGTACAGAAACTTTTTTATTTTAATTCTGGGCCTGTGAGGCCTTTCCGCCGGACTGGTTTAAAAACAAAGGAAAGCTACGTTGATATTTTCCTCTCTGGGTTGGTGTCTGACGGTAAAACCAAATGTAAATACGTTTGTAGATACGGCGCGCTGCCAAGGGCAGCAAGCTAGCCTTATAATAGTCACTGTACGAGTGTCGGGGATGGAAACAAACGCGTGCGAGGAGGAACCAACTCTACCCATCAACCGTCGTCTTACTCGGCTGTATTCAGGTGAATGACGTGCATGTGTTTCCGTGTTTCGGCGAGAGAATCCGCCTCAGATACGTTACTGGGACGAAACAAAAAAAAAAGAATGAAAAAACAGAAACTCCCCTGTGTATTACTCTGTAGGTGATATCTGTTGTCAGAAGTAACATATAGCTATGTTAATATCCAGAATAAAAGTGTGTAAAACTGTCTCACACCTGGTGTCTGGCTGCTTCTGTGGGCGTGGTCAAACTCACGATAAGCCCCGCCCACACCACCCAAACAACAGCGTTCTACAGAGACTGAGAAAGCAGCTAACGCAGATCCATTGATTCAAACTGCAAATTAAAGCTTTTTTTTGCCCACAGGCCAAATAGCTTTCCTTAAAACTTTAGGACTCAGAGGTTCAGGATTTAATTTATTAACCAACACCAGAGGAAAACACACGTGCAAATCAAAGCATATTCAGAGACACTGCAAGGCACCGTGGGGAGTGACAGAGGAGTCTTCCTCAGAAGAAACTGATCACGTTTACACACACAGCACATTAATGGCCATTGGGCAACTTTTATCTGGAGGCAGATTAGTCAGTCCACGGTAACTGACCGAGCGTTGCCGTTGGAAACACTGAGAGCTGCTGTGGATGTAATCGGATCAGCTCGGATTGTTCCGTTCAGAAACGTCAGTTTAACTGTTTTAGCTTTAACGTTAGAGGAGTGCTGAACAGCTGAGGTCAAAGGTCCAAAATAAAACTACAAAAAAAAGTGCCAGTAATTCAGTGGTAACTTTGGTGAAGCCGTCGCGGTAACGCCAGTAAACTTAGCAACGTTAGCAGCTAAAGCACAGCATATCCCCCCGAGACCTTCAAGCAACATCAATATTTTAAACAGTGGGTTGTCGTATTACAGCACTCAGATGTGAAGGGTTGGGCTTCCCCAAACTGTCAGTTTTTGGTTTTCCCATAATACTGTACATCTATTTACCTCATGGTCCTGATCCAGACAAGACAGACATGCAAAGCTGGCCTGTCTAATTAGCATTAGCGTTGTTAGCATGCATCCACCCTCTGGTTAAACTCTCCAGCAACGATCCTTGTGCTGCCTGTAGTTTGCTTCTTTACTGCGTTGTGTCCTTTTAAACTGTTCAAATGATGATATATAGACACAGAGAGAACCAGGAAGTATTAAACCTCTCTAATTTTGGCTAATTTTGAAGCTAGTGTAAAGCTAGTGTTTATCTTGATCTGGACAAGGAGGTAAATAAACATGGCACTAAAACACCTTTTTCCACCTGTAACCTCAGAAGAGTCAGCGAAGAACCTTCAGAATCTGTAGGGTTTCCTCTCCTCCTCACTGAACTTTACTGAACTCCGAGCTTTCAAGCATTTTCTGGAAGAAAAAAGAAAGAAAGCACTTAGTTCTCTGGGATGTAGGAAAAAGAAAGGAGGTGTCGGCAGGTGGGAGCGGCTTCCTGCTCAGGTGACACACAGGAAAACCCTCCGACAGAGCCCGGGTCTGGCTGTCTGCAGGCTCCTCTGCTCTGGATCCTGAAATGACATCAAGTCCCATCACGTGTGCAGCTGCAGGTTCTGGAGTGTGTCAGGAGCATCGTACAGGAGAGCGCCGGGTTCACCAGGAGCGCACGAGGCGGGCCTGCCGGAGCCACGTGGGCCGGGCCTGATCCCCAACTCAGATCGGATGTTTCCACAGCTGTCAAAACAGCACAAGTCTGGCTGAGAGCCGTCTTCAAGGTCAGAGGAGGGGAGAGAGTCTCCGCGACGGCGGCGTCTGGCTCCACCTGACGACGCCTCGCCAACAATTCCCGGTTTGATCTTTACTTAATTACAGCGAAGGACTTTGCCGAGATCAGCGTTCAGGGAGGACGGACGTCTTCACAGCCACTTTTTTAATCTCTCCCTTCTTTCCTGCTCCTGGCAAATTGGATGCTATTAAAAGATTTTGTCTCCGACTGAGAGTTTGTGCTGAGGCAACGTTCCAGCGTCAGAGCTGAAGCGTTTTTAACTATAAAAAAACGACTGTCTGAAATTAAAAATCCCTCCAGCTGTCAGCACGTTACATCTGTATAATCCCACACTGGCGCCATGACAACACACATCGAGCTAGTGTTAATGTTAGCCACACTAAATGCAGTTAGTCTCGGCGTTAACGTCAGTTTTATTAGCCTAGCTTAGTCGTTTGAGCAGACAGTCAATTTGGCGGCGCCGACGCTTCCGTTGCCACCTCACAGTTGCCCCGCAGCCTTTCTGGAGCCCTCCAGCATCCCTCCGCGTTGCTAACAACGGTGAAAGTCGGAGCTGCTTCCAGGGTTTGAGCCGGACTTCCCTCCGCTGTGGCTAATGACGTTAGCGGTGTCGGATGGGCTCAGATGGCCGAGCAGAGGATGGCGAGCTGCAGCCACGAAGGTCAGTGATCAAGCGTCTCCTTGGGGACCCGGGAACTTGTTGAACGCTTTATTCACCTGATTTAGGGTGGGTGTGTATAGAGCTGTGGGGGATAGATCAGGTCTGCAGATGCATCGGCGCTAATGCAGCTAAGAGCAAACCACAAAGAGCAGCTTCTGCCATCATCCACAGTCTTCTGCTGGGTTTAACAGCTCAAAGATCCACACACCAACCGATGGCGTTAAAACATGAGTGAACAGCACACAACGGCGGCGCAGCAGTCCAGGCCTCAGAGCTACTCACCCCACATAGAGCCGTCTCTGCAGGACCAAGAGACCAGAAAGCAACGTGCGTCAATCAACCACGGCCAGCAGCTCAGGACCACCAGCCTGTAGCATATATACAGGACCAGCAGCCTGTAGCATATATACAGGACCAGCAGCCTGTAGCATATATACAGGACCACCAGCCTGTAGCATATATACAGGACCACCAGCCTGTAGCATATATACAGACCACCAGCCTGTAGCATATATACAGGACCACCAGCCTGTAGCATATATACAGGACCACCAGCCTGTAGCATATATACAGGACCAGCAGCCTGTAGCATATATACAGGACCAGCAGCCTGTAGCATATATACAGGACCAGCAGCCTGTAGCATATATACAGGACCAGCAGCCTGTAGCATATATACAGGACCAGCAGCCTGTAGCATATATACAGGACCAGCAGCCTGTAGCATATATACAGGACCAGCAGCCTGTAGCATATATACAGGACCACCAGCCTGTAGCATATATACAGGACCACCAGCCTGTAGCATATATACAGGACCACCAGCCTGTAGCATATATACAGGACCACCAGCCTGTAGCATATATACAGGACCACCAGCCTGTAGCATATATACAGGACCAGCAGCCTGTAGCATATATACAGGACCAGCAGCCTGTAGCATATATACAGGACCAGCAGCCTGTAGCATATATACAGGACCAGCAGCCTGTAGCATATATACAGGACCACAGCCTGTAGCATATATACAGGACCCAGCCTGTAGCATATATACAGGACCAGCAGCCTGTAGCATATATACAGGACCACCAGCCTGTAGCATATATACAGGACCAGCAGCCTGTAGCATATATACAGGACCACCAGCCTGTAGCATATATACAGGACCACCAGCCTGTAGCATATATACAGGACCAGCAGCCTGTAGCATATATACAGGACCAGCAGCCTGTAGCATATATACAGGACCACCAGCCTGTAGCATATATACAGACCAGCAGCCTGTAGCATATATACAGGACCACAGCCTGTAGCATATATACAGGACCACCAGCCTGTAGCATATATACAGGACCACCAGCCTGTAGCATATATACAGGCCCAGCAGCCTGTAGCATATATACAGCCTGTCTGGCTACAGAGGCGGAGGCGACCGACATAAACGCTCCAGCACCTGTGCTAACGCTCCAGCGCTAACGCTTTACTGTTGGAGCCGCGTCAATTCTGTTGAGCCCAGCTGCATCATTCGTCTTGAGCCGAGTGGTTCTGGACGGGCTTCAGGAGCCCGCCCTGAATGCTGGATGCAGCTGCGCTCCAGCAGCTCTCGGCTTCCTGTTCCCAGCTGCAGGGCGACGGAGCTTCTCTCCGTTTCCTCTGACGGACACTTTTAGCATGTTTACTGTCACCAAGGCCATGTTGGCTGACGTAAACAGGAAGAGGAAACAGCCAACACACAAATGCTGATGTCACTGTGGCTCAACAGGTTCTACATGGTGCGCCTCCATCCTGGATCTCTAATCTCAAAGCTGCAGATTTAGGATGCAAAAGGGTCAACGTGACGACCTCAGGCTCTCACCTTCTTCTTCAGAGCCTCCAGGGATTCGAACTCCAGGCGGGCCAGTCGGATCTGGATGTGTTTGGGAACGTCTGGGATGAGGAAGCTCAGGAGGAACTTGAAGGCCAGCAGCAGATGCTGAAACGAGGAGGAGAAACAGGCACAGCAGAGGGATGAGAACACATCACTGAGAGAGAGAGACAACCCAGCTGAACACGGCCTGGCATGGACGTCCATCTAAACCATGAGCAGAACTTTGGTGGAACCAATCAGCTCACTGGATTCTAGATATTCCCTAAACCGTCCCACTGAGACGGCTGTCGGGTCAGCATGTGCAGGACGCCGTGTCGACACGACGATTTAGCTTCTTCCTAGTCAACGACCAAATGAAACCACCAACCAGACGACCCCGGCGACCCCAGATCCGCTCCACGTCCGAGCCTGCCGCTTTTAATCCGAGGACGGCTCTGCAGGAAGCTGCCCGGCTCACGGGAGCGGCACAAATCGGGGGGACCAGGCTGAACGCGCTCCCCCGGCTGCTCAGCATTCCACACGCACGCCGCCGCCACTGTGACATCCCGTCACGTTAATTGGAAATTAGCATTTAAATCTCTGGTCCGCGTAGCTGAAGAGGAATGCCGACTGACGGCGCTCCGGGTGGGTTCCTGTCTCTTCGTATCCGACCTCGGGGCCCTGGTGTGCATCCAGATGTGGAGCCAGACTAAACCACCACCATCTGAGTCAAGGGCGTAGAACCCCAGACCTCGAGGGCCGTGGTCCAACTGGGTTTTATCCTAGAAGGTAGAGAAGCCGTTCACCTGGGCTCCTACTGGTCTGGGAGATCCCTGATCCACCTTCTACCTGCTACTGGAACATGGACCTGGAGTCTGACCCCAGGATTGATCAGCTGACCTCTGAACCTCAGCAGTGGGTCACCAGGTTCACCTGCTCATGAGCGCCACAGCTAGTAAAGGTGCCAATAAACCAGCACACAAAGCATCAGTTCATGCCTGGACGTGCACCCCCCCCCCATCAGAGACACTCCCAGTCTAATGACATGAGCACCAGATCCCCGGCTCATCTCTTAGTCCTGCGTCTCCACCGTAGAGGCCGTCGGACTGAAATGAGCAGATTATGAACAGACGGACCCGTGAGGCAGGCTGGTTGCCTGGATACCGCTCACTGATGTGTGGAAGCCCCATACAGTAATTACCCAGGTATCATAGCGCTGCGGCGAGAAAGGTCCAGGCTACTTCCCTCTCTCCCTCTCCTCCCTCCCTCCTTCCTTCCCTTCCTCTCTCCCTCCTTCCCTCCCCCTCCTTCCTTCCCTCCCTCCTTCCTTCCCTCCCTCCCTCCTTCCTTCCTTCCTTCCTTCCCTTCCCTTCCCTCCCTCCTTCCCTCCCTCCTTCCTTCCCTCCCTCCCTCCTTCCTTCCTTCCTTCCTTCCCTCCTTCCCTCCCTCCTTCCCACCCTCTCTCCTTCCCCCCTCCCTCCTTCCTTCCCTCCTTTCCCCTCCCTCCCTCCCTCCCTCCTTCCTTCCCTTCCCTCCCTCTCTCCCTCCCTCCCTCCTTCCTTCCTTTCCTTTCCTTTCCTTTCTTCCTTCCTTCCTTCCCTCCCTCTCTCCCTCCCTCCTTCCTCCCTCCCTCCTTCCCCCCCTCCTTCCTTCCCTTCCCTTCCTTCCTCCCTTCCCTTCCTTCCCTCCCTCTCTCTTCCTTCCCACCCTCCCTCCCTCCTTCCTTCCTTCCCTCCCTCTCCTTCCCTCTCTCCTTCCCTCCCTCCTTCCCTCCCTCCCTCCTTCCCTCCCTCCTTCCCTCCCTCCTTAAACCCAGATAAGAGCAGCTCGCTGGCTTCAGTTCAACCCTGGACACAACAAGGTTAGAGGTTCGAACACTCCCAGGGGAGCTGGTTCCATAAAAGCGCCTGCGCTCACGGTCGCGTCAGTAGCTTTAGATAAAAATATAAACGTGTGCGTCCCCCCCCCCCCCCCCCCTTCCTCCCTCTGAAACATAAACCTGGCTCTCCTTATTCCTGCTGTCCCGTCTCCAGCCTGCTCGCTCTATTCTAGGAAATGCGCTGGATGGTAACAGCGAGGAACGTGCTCGGATGTACAATCAGCTTCTGACCTATGTTTGTCAAGTGCACGTGCACGTTTCCCTCCTCTCCTCCTCCCTCAGACCTGTCATTTCCTTTCCTAACCCTCTCCTCCCCGGCTGCTGCTCCGCCTGCTCCCGTCTGTCCGCTTCCGCTGTCATTTAATTTGCAGATGCTTTTCCAGGCTGTCCGTCTCCGCTCCCACCAGGGCGTTCCGTCTCCGCAGGCCCGCGCTACAGCCGGATCACACGGAGGCCAAGGGGCAGTCAAAGTCTACCTGCCCTCATTTTCCCCACTCAAAGAATTAAATCAATCAAGATTAAATGAAAATCAAGCAGTAACAAACAACAGGACCGTCACTCAGGCAGGCCACAGTCTGCAGGCTCTTGGTTATAAATGCACGGCTCCTTACGGCGCTTTGGCTCCGACCGGACTGGTCAGTGACAACACACACACACACACACACACACGGCTGCTGCGACTATGCAAACACAAACAACAACGTCTCAGAGAGAGAGCGGCTGAGACGATGCTCTAAATACCAAATGATGTGATTAAACACGCAGCGCTCTCCACCAACAGGCCGATTGTTATTCAGCCGCTTGTGCACGTTCATTTAAAGATGAAGAAAGAAAATCGATACCAGTCCGCTGCAGCCGAAGCGGAGTGAAGAGCGGTATTAGTGAGACATAACCAGAGAGTCAGAAGTCCCGCAGGAACTCGTTAAAGAGGCCCAAACATACAAATGAGTCCTCTCCAAATGTCCTCATGAAACCTCTCCACACTGCCCCAAGCACTCCGGTCGCTCCGGTTCTGCTGGGGCTCCTGATTGATCACTCTCTCCCCTGGAGGCTTCAGATTCAGGCACGTGTCCGGGGTCACCCAGAAGTCAAGAAAAAGGGCTGGATTCAAGAGATTTCTAACTCTGTAGCCACTCTGAGAGTTTTGCAAGAAAATGCACGTTGGAAACAAACACGTCAGAGCAGTTTCGGGAGTAAACAAGCACAAAGAATGACAAGACAACACGTGGCCATGAACGCACGGCTGGATTCTGGACTCTGGCTCCATCTACTGAGCGAGTGTTAACATCAACCCCCTCAGGACATCTGCAGCTCCACGTCTGCAACGGCTCCACTTCTAGGATAAATGTGTGTTTTTGGAGACTGTGTTGAATAAAGCCGAGTTGTTGCAGGGTTGTTTACTCTGGTAAACAACCGTGTCTCACTGCAGAGGAAGCAAGAGAGGCATCATTAAACTTCATTAGATGCACCAGTAAATGTTGTCCTGCAACCAAAACGCTCCATTCTCTTTCAAATTCAATCAGATCTCTATTGCTCGAAAAGAAAAACCCGTCTGCCAACTCTCAAAGGCAGCAGCACAGCTCCTATTTTGGTAAAAATCCTATTTCATCGGCAGGTATTGAACCTGCACACATGACCTGTGACACCATAACCCGCTAATGAGACAGCAGCACTCGGCATAATAGCAATATCCAACAAGCAACACTTTGCAACAATTCTATGTTATTAGGGTATTTAAACCGATGCTTAAAATGGTTTTGTGCCTTTAGTCTTTGCCAGCCCATAATAATGAAGCAAAAATCTGTTGAGCGTTAACTGGATTTTAACAACAAATAAAGGCGACAAAGTGGAAATCGGGGTGAAATCAATTTTCATGCCAAGAAAGGTGGAAAAAATCAGGCATAAAAATAACCGGAGCGTAACCTTGACGGATATTAGCAGCTAATTTATGAGTATTAAAGCTAAGCTAGCGCAGCGAGTCAGACCGTCCTATTAAACCAAAACTGTGAACCAGCAGTCAACGAACAAAGACAGAAAAAGCCCTTCACACTTTAAAGCGCCTATTTCAGTCAACTGTGCCTTACCTTTTCATTTTGAGATCAAATTAAATGCCTTAAAATAAATAAAACGCTGGTGGTAACTGTAACTACTTCTGTGTTACTTTTGCAACAATTAGGGGCCATTTCTTTTCGAGGAGTGAGTTAGTCAGTCAGTCAGTCAGTTAGTTGGTTAGTTGTGGTTGGTCAGTGATGGTGCTAAAATAGCCATTGACTCAACCCTGTTGTAAAATATTTGATATAGAAATGTTTCAATGTTTATTTAGGGTGTGATGAAGAAGCTGCAACCTCAGAGTCCAAAGCATTTCTACTTGTTATGTTATCTGCTCTGTTTGAAATCCTTTTTGTTTTGCTGGCTAGTATTTTATGAGGTTTAACTATTCTAGCAACATAAAATTAAGTGAACACGTTATTATCTCATGTTTAGGAATCTTAATTATTTCATTTCTTTTACATAGTGTTGTTCCCACTCAGCAAAAAGTGGGGAAACGTTTATGCTTTGTACACACAAAGAGTAAATCTGTTGGATGCACGTAGAAATTACCTCAATCGCCACTATCCACAAAATAAGCTGTATCTCCGAGTCAGGAAAGTAGGCCTTCACTTGTGGTGACAGGCCAATCAGAGCGCAGTTGGTGACGACAGCGATCACACTCATGGTTTCAAAAGCAAGCTGGAGAGAGAAGATTACATCATTCCACAGATTCCACGTTCAGGTCGAGGCCACGTAGTCTGACCTTTGGTACAGGCGTGGCTGTGACTCACCTGCCACACCCCTATGTTTGCTGCTGGGTCGGAGAAGGGACGCTTGAACACGTGACACATCTTGAAGGCATCCGAGTAAACTTCAGTGATGTTGTTCAAGACCACCAGAACGGCAGCCAGAGGGTAGACGCATGAGAAGAGACTGACGTAACCAAACAGCAAGAACAGCTCCAGGTAATCATCAAACGTTCCCTGACAGAGTGACACACAAACACCTGTTTCAAAAACTATATTCCTGCACACCTGAGGGAAGCCAGGCCATGCTCTTACCAAATATGTGCTCATGTCGGCCTCCAGTCGGACCTGTTCAGCCAGGGGAAGCTCTTGGCCGTCCAGAGTTCTTCTCTTCTGCACCTTGCGGAGCATCTTCTTGTTGCGTCTCCTCTGCAGCCAGTAAGGCAGGAAGGCCTCCATGAACTGGTTCAGGATCTGACTGGTGATCAGCAGAGTGGCCAGACTCTGAATATCACAATAAAGAAACGATTAACGCTCAAAAGAAGAGATCCAGGGAGCTGAGGAACCATGAATAGAAATGCCCACGAAGGCATCCAAACCCCTCCTACCTGTCTCAGCAGCGCCATGTCCTGCATGACAAAGGCAATGTAGAACAGCGACGCAAAACAGTTGAAGAAGTTAAACTAGGAGGGGAAGAGCGGAGAGGCGTTAAGGGGAAAAGCTGTTTCCACACAGCAATGGTGACATCATCAGGTGTTAAAACTCACCACCAATACTTTCAGGATCAGGTGATTCTGATAGGAGGACTCCAGCCTGTGATTTTCTAAATAAACAGAACGAAGAAACACATTTTCAAGCTCGTCCCTACGACAAAACCCCCGCAGAGGCCCAGTACTCACCCCACTCAGTCAGGAACTCTGCAGCATATCTGTAGATGAGGTTCATGATCTCTATGACCACGGCGTAAATAATACTGGGGATAAACAAGAGGATTCCGGTCCAGAATGTGGGCTCCTCCACGTGGACTGAGATCGCCCAACCCTCCATCTGGAAGTAGATCATCATGACGTAGAGAGACAGGTAGAGGCACAGCAGGACAAAGGGCAGGGACACCAAGTAGATGCGCAGCTGCCTCTTAGCGTTGGGGTAGAGGGGCTCCTCGCGGCCAGTCACCGGGTTCAACCCCAGGACACCGTGGAAACCGGGACGGGGCTCTTCGAAGGCCTTCTTCCTGCTCAATGTGCCCCAGCGATAAGCTAATGAGGCACTGTAGCGCTTCCATAACTAAGAAAGAGAAAAGGTTCACAGCGTATGCGCTTCTTCAATCATTTCTTTAATCACAATAGACTCTGGTTCTTCTAAATAAGGAGTACCTCCAGGATAACTGTGCACCACACCAGGTTAAACCCAGCAAAGATGACATATTTGTCGTAGTCCTCCCAGTCAAACAGGTAGTAAGGCACTCCGACGAGGGCCATGGGTACTAAAGCAAAGGTGAAGAACTCCAGGAAGCCAAAGTAGAGGGCCTGACCCTCACCAAAGTACTGCCTGATGGCATCTTGGAGAGAAAGCAGTAGATGAGAACAGAAGTAAGCGCGACCCCAAAAGCATCCAAATAAGCGTCCCCTCCCATCTGTTGAATGAGGATCACGGGTGCTTTTCCCAGTTAAGACATCTTTGTCACGTACCCAGAGGCTGCAGGGACAGCTTCACCCGTTTGTACCAGGTAAAAGAGAGTCTCTTGAGATCTTCCTGCTCATGGAGAGGAAAGATCTGGATCAGGATCCCCTTGGACTGAAGTCGACGAACTGCAAAGCCGGAGAGGATGAAAGCAGCTGTCATTTTCTGTTAAATAGCTCCAACATTAAGAGTACGCAGGACCCGGATGGATGAAAAACTGAATGTTCAAAATAGGGTTTTTTTTTTTATTGTCTGACTTTTGAATGACAGAAAAAAGAGTTTTTTCCCTCATTTCTGCATTTCTGAACTCACCCCCGCCCCACAGGCTTAATTTTCTACCACAAGAACAGAAACAATAGCTGGGATCCAGTCCATTGTACACAACGCAGCGTCTATACCAGCAAGGCCCATTGTCTGACACAGAGTGGATAAATACAGGCACATGAAAGCTCTATCCTCTCATCTGCCATTTTGAGTACATCATTTGTCAAAAATGATTACATTCTGCTTTAAAATGATTTGTCAAACACGGTGGCTGAATAGCGGCGCCCTATCTGTGCTGCAAGTTCATTGCTTCCTTATCTCGCGTTGGGAATATTTCACCACATTTGCATATTTATTGTTTCCATACGGCAGCCACCAGGCGGGCGAGCGAGACGGAGAGAGACAGAGACGAGCTGGGTTCAGAGGACCGAGCCACATGTCGCTCTTACAACCAGAGATTTGACAGTCAACTACTGACAGTTCGTTTTCCTGGTCTGTCGTACGCGACATGAGCAAACCGGAAAAGGTTCGATTTTGCTGCTATGACATCGTGTTTTTACAACAATTGATAAATGAACTTACAGTTGGAGGTCAGTTGGTACTGGAGAGTGTTGTCAGATGTAAAAGGAGAAAAAGGATTTTTACAGTTAAAAACAGGAAGTGTGGCACTGACTGATGGATTTCCCAGGGTAGAGCTTGGCCTCGCTGTGTCCCGGTACATGAGTCTCGCTCTGAGCTCTCAGCGTGTCCAGCTCATGTTTGACGATGTACTGACACTCTGCCTTACTGAGGAAGCCGTCTCCGTCCCCTGGAGAGACACAGACGAGCAAACACGCCGTGACATTCACGATAAAGGCCACAGTGATGAAGCAACAGCTCAGGGAATAGAGCCTAAGACTGCCAACTGTGATCGGTGACATCTACAATAACAACACACCATGAAATATCTTGACATTACAAATGTACATCTGTCCTAGTGTCGTCTTGAAGACAAGCTGCTCTTTCACCACAATCTAAGAAATCAAATCTCTTTCTCAAACTCATGACTTTCATTTCATCTCATATGCAAAGAGTGCTGACTCGTTAGCACACGTTACCTTGGAGATGATGGTTTGCAACTGGTTACATCCTGTTCTTGTTCATATTTTATGCAGAACAACAACTGAAAACAACAAGCCATGAGAAACCGAAGCTGCTTCAGTCAGCAGCAGGTTCTACATGCTCGGTAATCGGCTCCAAGCCGACTTAACAGCAAATTTTATCTAACTTAGCCTCATTAGTTAATTAAAATTTGTAGTTATTGTTATAATGAAAGACTTCACACTCAACACAAACTTTAAAATTAGCAAACATAAAAAAAGAGAGCTGGCATTACCCATAAACTCTGTGAAGTTGTGTTTGTTAGCACAGGTGAAGCCTCTCATGGATCCATCATTGTACTCTTTAAAGAGTCCCACCTCCTCAGCACCAGAGAGAAGTCTTTGCCTTGTAGCCCCCACCAGGAAAACGTGAGGGTTTTCCTTCTCCTGACCCCCGACTCCCAGTCCCAGCTGCTCCACCAGCAAATCAGCACCTGGCATACAGACACATGTAGTTGTAGATAAAGGAAACCAATGCTGGACTAGAGCAGCTCTGAGTTCCACACCTCCAATCTCTTGCTTGTCTCTTATCCTGCTGAGCAGCCATTCGATGGCTTCTTCTGTGGTGTTTGTGGCCAATTCCACCACCACCAGAGGAGTGAAACTGGTACCAGTGACATCCACCAACTGCTGCATCGTCCCCCCTCTTGGATCACCTGCAGCCAAAGGAGATCCTCAGATTTCTGCGTCCACCAAAGATTAGAATGTTTTATTTTTATTTTCATCAAGTAAAAACACTTGTTGGGGCTAAAGTGGGGTCTAGAGGTAATAATATTTGTCACACAATTTAAATGTCAGTATTTAACATGTAATATTCAAAACTTGAATAATTTATAGATTATGACATTCAAAGTTTCAGTTAAACAACGTCTGATGACAATAATGACAATTGAATATGTGCTGATTAATTGCGGGGTTGTTTAGACTTTTGGGTGCACGTCTGAGTCCTCTTAAAGCCTTTTCAGTAAGCAACCAAACATCTCTTTAACAAACCACAATTTTCATTTTTCAGCTCTACACAATTTTTGTTATCATTTTCAGGTTAAACTGGTCTGGTAGTCGTCATTTCCGGGCGTGGCTGGTGGAAATCGATCAGACTATCAATGGAATTTCTCAAATGATTTGACTGAGGAAATGGGGATTTTATTCAATTAAAATTTCATAAATTAATTGTTTCACATGGTGCATTTCCATGTGAAATCTTTAGAACAGAAAGCAACTTCTTAAGCCATCATTGTCTTCTAAATATTACCTTTTAGATAGATGATTTTAAAAAAATGAAAGTGGACTGAAGGTTTTAAAGGTTTTTAGCTTTATTAGGGAGATATGACTTAGATGAAGCGGTTCATTACAAAATGTAAGACCTAAGTAAATATAATACAACATTATAACGCACTTTTGAAGTTTAACGTGAGCTGCGTTTGGAATTAAAACAACTTTACTGGGTTTTTGCTGCTTACCGGAGCTCTTTCTGCAGAGTCGTGCAGTGTTTGGGTGTTTGACAGAAAGGCTTCCGCATTGCCTCGCGCACAGCGGCAGGGTGCGCTTGTTTTGTTCACGCAGGGCACCGCTGATACCTATCGCTACACTGGAAGAACGAACCGCTCGGTGGAAATGTTCCCAATCAGAATCCTAACATCTTCAACAACGTTGACGTGACGTAATTTTTGCCTGTGTCCACATGACCGCAAGTGTCTCCAGAAGTGTATTTTGTTGTTAAAAATGGACGAACAAGTTATAACAGCAAACGAAGGGTGAGTGTCTCCTCGACTTGTACTGTGTGAAAGTTTGTATTGTAATAAAAATATTTCTCCTCTAATTGTTGGCTGGCCTTCTACAGCAACACCGGAACGTTCTGTGAACTCCGGCATGTTGTTGTCACCCAAGGAGTGACAACCTGTCAACGTATTTGTTTATTTAAGTCCTAAAAAATATCATTTTACACGGGATTACACATATACACATGACACGTGTAACTATAGTGTCGCCAATATTTGAAAGTAAACTGTATTTAGCTGTTATCGCCGTTATCCAAGGGCGTATTTATTTATTTCGGGGGCCCGCAAGCATGGGGCACCTGGACTGCCCCGCAAAACACCTTGAACTTTTCATTTACTATAAAATATTATTTTCTGAACATTTATTTGATTTTAAGCGTTTATCTCCTACCTCTTGCACAAAAGGCGGCAATAAAAGCTCAGTTTTATCCCTTCGACACCAATGAGGAACTGATTATCTTGTCATCAATCCTCGTTATGAATTAACTTGTCATAATCCTGCCACCTTCTTGGTGTTTGGTCATTTCAGAACGCTGATCTCCGCTCTAAATGTTCACGTCTTCATCTCGTTTCAGGGTTCTTGAGAGGGTGTTGTCTGTTTCCGGTGTTCACAGTTTGGTTCATAATATGTGGGGCTACGTGGACACCACTATAAGGTAGATCTGGGCCCTGACCCTGACCAACTATTTATGCTTTCAAAAATGCTTCATGTATTTACGATCTGATCCTCCTGTCCCTGCAGGTGGTGCTGGATTCCCAGCTGGCTCCCATCGTGGTGTCCCACCTCACAGAATCATCTACAGGCTGCAGAGGACATGATGCTGCGATGTAAGAAGATCCAAAGTCATCTAGGAAGAAAAATGTTTTCATCGTTGATATTTGATTTATCCTTTTTTACTGACTTGTACCTTCAGGTGTTGAGAGCCCCTTTTTAAAACAGTATGTCTCCATCTCCAATAACAACCGACTGTGGACCCTGAACTTCAACAGAGAGAGCATCGCCGGCAAAACTCCCATGGTTCTGCTCCATGGGTTTGGAGGCGGCGTGGGCCTGTGGGCTCAGAACCTAGACGCTTTGTCTCAGGACCGTCCTGTGTACGCCCTGGACCTGCTGGGCTTCGGACAGAGCAGCAGGCCCAACTTCTCCACTGACGCGCAGGAGGCAGAGCAGCAGTTTGTGGAGTCCATAGAGCAGTGGAGGGAAAAAGTGGGCCTTGACTCCATGATACTTCTGGGTCACAATCTGGGAGGATACCTGGCTGTGTCGTACGCCATTAAATATCCAAGAAGGTGTGGCAGATTACAGTATTCCTGACATCACTGAAACTTCACGTTTAAAATCATTTCAAGTGGACTGAGATGAAGCAGAGAGTAGTTCATTTATCGTTAGCATGACAGCAGTAAAGCAGCATGTGTCCAATAGCAACTGCACGCCTGAACCACTGATTCTGGCCACCTGAGATAACGGCGGCGTCCTCTAAGCCTCCCTCCTCCTATGCCTCCCTATCTCCCCACAATCTTCTCCCCCCATCGCTGCATTTCCAGCCTCCACCCTACAGTCCCCGAGGCACGCCAGATGAAACATCCTCAGTCCTTCATTGCTAATGCTGAGAGCTCCCTATTCCAGTCCTCTTATTCTTATCACAATAAACACAGAGTTCCTTCTTTGGGACATACTGTATATCCTAATTTCAACTGACATGCAAATGTCTTCTCTGTTCCTTCCTTTTGAACATGTTTGATTAACCTGTGGGTTTGTTTAACACCAGTTTAATGATTGATCCCAGAAGCCTTACAGGAAATAGAATTCTCAGGAATTTACACTCATGGTTTTCAGTATTTCACGTCACTAGACGGTGATTTGATGTGTTTGTTTTCATCTTTCCATTCGAATTGTGATTATTGATACTCGGTCAGAGCATCAGAACGGCTGATTTTGTCCTACAGAGTGAAGCACATGGTGTTGGTGGAGCCCTGGGGGTTTCTCGAGCGCCCAGACACAGCGGAGGAAGACCGACCCATCCCAGTCTGGATCAAAGCTCTTGGAGCCATGTTTACCCCCTTCAACCCCCTGGCTGGTCTGAGACTACTCGGACCTCTGGGTAAGGCTGGAGTCATCCCGAGTTATTATTAGATAAAACATTTTTTTAAAATAATCACAGTAAATTAAATCTCTGTGATGGTACACAGATGCTACAGGACAAGAAGGCTCTGGTTGTCATAGCAGCAGTGCTAATACTAATGCCATATATGGAATGGAGGAGCGACTAAGATTCTGGATTATAGTTTGTTGAGATCAAATTTACTGCAGCAGACAGCCTTTTATGATGCTCTTTGTGGTCCCTGTAGGTCCAGCTCTGGTCCAGATACTGAGACCCGACTTCAAGAAGAAGTTCTCGTCCATGTTCGTTGACAACACTGTGCCAGAGTACATCTACCACATGAACGCGCAGAGTCCCAGGTCTGCCCGCTGTCCTCGTACAGCTCACCACGTCCCCCCAGCCCTTCGCCATTTAGTCTTTTTTAAAAATACAAGTTTTTTTTCCCCTTCATGAGTCCCTGACTTGTTCTTTCTCAGTCAACTTGAATGCTCTTCCGCCTCGTTGCAGTGGCGAGACGGCCTTTAGGAACATGACCGTTCCCTACGGCTGGGCCAAGAGGCCGATGAGCCAGAGGATGGACCAGCTGCAGCCTCACATCCCCATCACCGCCGTCTACGGGTCCCGATCCAGCGTGGACAGCAACTCAGGGGCCGCCATCAGAGAGCTGACACCAGAGCGTCCCGTGGACATCATAGTAAGATCATTTGAGCTCTTTCTTGTTCTGAAGCAACCCTGCAGAGTGTGCTGGGTTGGGGTTTAAATGAGTGTTTGGACCCAGAACATCGACTGTCAACAGACGCTGTCTGTCTGACCGGGACGTGGCCGAACCTGCTGAAATATTTGGGCGGTAAACAGTTTAATATTTGTTGCTGTCCGTCTGAATCCGTCCTGATGAAACATCTGACTCTGAAGTGATATCATGTGACCAAAATACCTGCGTCAGTCTAGACGTGATTCCAGCCCATATAGTGTAAATATAGGGCAACGTGTTTATTTTGTTGTTATTTAGTCATTTGTTTCTACGCCTTTTAAACGTCCTCCTCTGGACGCTCTCTGCAGACCATCCGCGGGGCGGGACATTACGTCTACGCTGACCAGCCGGACGACTTCAACCACAGGGTTCTGAGAGCGTGTGACAAAGTGGGCTGAAACCAGTCCACTTACCCATCTCTGGACTAAAATATGGATCCCAGGAGCCCCTCCCTCAGGAACAGGCAGGACAAGAGACTCTGAAGAGAGCTAGAGATGCTCGTAGATGCCTGTTTTTACCATATTGTTCTCTTCCTGACGGATGGTGCCTGGACAGATGAGAAAAGATTCTGTTGATTGACACAGAGAAACAGGAAGTGCTGCTGCAGACTCTTTCTCACGTCACTTCTCTTCTGTTTTGTCCACGTCGACTCACCTGCAGGTAAAACGTTGTCGCTATCGCTGTATTATTCTTATTAAATACAGTATTAATCATATTCCCCCCACCTGACCACCTCTACACTCTAGATTTACTGTGGAGGAGAATATTATTCATACTCATATAGTATTATTGCATTCATATCTACAAATGCGACTTTAAAAAAAAATCTCGTGACCTTTTAACCTTTGGTTATTTAAAAGAAACCATGTGCAGTCAAACGACTGAGGATATAATATGACCCCTGTCCCATTAAATAGAAGGAGTCGCATGCACGAATGACCCTTTTTTATTTTTTAAATATTTATTTTCAATTGAGGACTTTTCTCACTGTTTCTAATAGAACTCAACGTCAGTTTTGCGTTATACTCTGCAGGAAAAGGGCTGCTCCTATAGACGCCGCGTGGCTGATTACACTTATAACATTTCAGGGCATTCATTGACGCCTGTGCCTGTGCAAAGGCTCTGTCTCACAATTCTCTACCTCTGGCGGTGCTCACAACTTTCAGCTAATTTATATTAAAACATTACAGGATGAACTCAGGTGTGTGTGCTTAAAAACAATAATATTAGAGCTGATCATAAATGTAAATAATAAATGTCTAACAAAATAAATGTCTAATTCTAAGGGTTCTCTCTGTTGGTGGGGGTGAGGTGTTCCACAGGGTCCTGTTTTAGCTCCAACTTATTTTTCGACCAGCTCAGACAGTGTTTTTGTAGTTTCTGAGCCGATTATATTTAGAGGTGAATATATTTAAAAACTTCATTCCTTTTACATTTTGAGAAGTATATTTACCTTTTTATAATAAAATTTTTGGGGGTAAAATCTGTGATTTTTTTTAACTTATTTTGCACTTATTGTATTTTTATTGTAGTTTTTTTTTTCTCTCTTGAATTAAGAGTAACTGCATCTTTTTGATATGATTTTCAGGTTGGAATTCATAAAAGCAATGGATCTTCTATTGTATCTATTGTTAGTAACTAGCTAATAATCACAGTATATTGTCACCAAATCTAAACATAATTGGGAATTCTTATACATTATTTTCCTGAGGGCTGCTTTAACCTATTTTACCTACACACACACACACACACCACACACACACACACACACACACATATCAGCCTCTCTTTCTGTGGTATTTTAATGAAGGTAGAAGAATCGATGGCGTCCCCACTCATCGTCTCATCCATGACGCTAGAGGGCGCTCATATGCTGGTGAGGAGGTGGGGGGTCCTTCTGGTCATGCCCAGTGTCCCAGTTTAACCATTGTGTCCACGCCATCCTGCTCAGATTCTCACCTTAAAAAAACATTCTGAAAGTACTAAAAGGATTTTTCACGAGGCGACAGGAAGAAGAAGTGCAGAAAAGTGAAGAAAATATATTAAAAATGCAATTTTTTTTACACCGTTTCGTCTTCCTCAGCTGAGAGAAACGAGCAGGGTGGCTTAGAGGCTTCTAAGATACAGAAAGAAGATTTTATTACTTTCATTAAGAAACAATGATTTTTTTTTTTACAAGTTGTACTGAATGTTATTAAAAATAAGATTATATTCATGGATGCTGCTGCAGCATTTGGTCTCTCTCGCTCTCCCACAGGCTCGACTTCATCACAAGTTCTTTATTTTCTCATGACTGCTTTTGCTTTGCTTGAAATTCCCAGATTATTATTCCAAAGGTCCTGGCCCACCGTGGCAGGAGACAAACCTTTACTCTGGAGCACAGACCAGGCCAGACCAGGCTCATCTTGTCTGGGTTGCTAGGAAACCGGCAAGGCGGCTGATCTAATTTATGAAATTCGGCCTCCTCTATCTATCTCTTTCTCTTCCTGTGTCTGTCTCGCTTGCTCACTTTCAGCTTCCGTGCTGCTGCTTTCCCTATCTGTCGTTATCTTTCCCACCCTCTGAAGGCGCTTATCTCTCTCTCTCCCTGTCCCTCCCCCTCTCTCTCTCTCTCTCTCTCTGTCAGTCTGTCTGCATGTGCATCTGTGTGTCCCTCTCAGACCTCAGACAGTGCGTCCTCTCAGGCTGTGCAGCAGTGCCACCCCCACATCTTTCACACCGATCTGTGTGTAACTCCCTCAGGCAAACCAGACCTTCTGTAGGTTACCGAGCACGCGCACGCACACACGCACACATGATACGTGCTTTGCTGTGGTTTTGGGCTCCTAAATGCTGATGGATCAGCCGTTCACAGAGGAGCGCTCTGCTCTGCTCTGTGGCTGAATTATTCAACATTGTCACTGCGTTCTTAAGCCCGATCGATAGTTATCATCATGTGGGAGGTGCATGAACCCGTGACGGTGCCAGTCGTGTGTTTTTTCCAGGGAAACCAACCTCAGATGTTGATAAAATCATGTCGAACGCCGAGGTTGAAAATCACAGAACAACAAGAGCACAGAATAAAGTGCACAGTGACTAAAAAGGGCGTCAGAATGAAAGCAAAAGCAACACCAATGACTTGTACAGCCTGTTTATCACAGTAAATATGGTGCAGACAGGTTACATCATTTATTTACTGATGCTGATACAGTCTAACGTGTAAAGAACGGTGGTGTAATGGACTGGTTACACTGGGACAGAGAGGATAAGTGTCGCAGTTAAATGGTTAAGTGGTCATACTTGTAGGCTTGAATTATGGAAAACATTTGTTTCTTCCTTTTGGGGGAAGTTTGAAAAGGCATTTGAGTATCTGTGGATTACACATTCTCTCTCTCTCTCTCTCTCTCTCCTCTCTCTCTCTCTCTCTCTCTCTCACACACACACACACACACACTCTCTCTCTCTCTCTCTCACACACACGCACACGCACACACGTGCACGCCATCACTTTCTCACACTCCCTGACGTGTATATTATATTAGTCCCCCAGTTCCCCTCCACACCCCAGCTGCCCCTGGGAAATGTGGTTCTCCTCATTGTGGGTGTAGTCGATGGTGACCTCACCAGAGTGAGATCAGAATCAGCGCCGAGGTACACAGTCATCATTTTGTGTTGAAGACCCAGCCCAACTGGGAGGTGGCTGCTTGCCCAAGCTTGCTGTGAAGATGCTTCCAGCCAAAGAAGGAAGGAACCCTGAAAACAACAAATGTGCAGGAGGAAAAGGAATTCTTGTTAAAGCCCCCCTACATTGGCCAGGGGCTGCGTTCTCGCATGAACAACAGAATCAAAGGACAATGAAAAACAAATAGGGAATAATAAAAAGAATAGAAAAATACTTGTGTAGGTGTGTTTGTGCGGGTAAACACCCCTTCTATGTAGACGACACCCTGTTATTAATTGCTGACACCAAAACTACAACTGGAGTCCAAAGCTGCATTTATGAGATGCACAAATGCTGATTTGGAAGAGGTTCAAATGTTGGAAGTTCCCTCAGGTGCAGAAAGAAACAAGAAGAAATAAAAACCAGCCAGATATCAGCTGGGAAGTTAGGATTCCCTGGATGGCAGCTCATTACTGAAGGATTGGTAGCACCATCCGGATCCAAATGGTGATCACAGGCATCAAATTTCATATATAAAAGAAACAAAAAAAAGGTTTTTATTCCAGATCAACTTCAATTGAAGGTTCTGTCCATCCCACAAAGGCTGCAGCAATACATCAAGTCATTCTGCTAACGCGCTAACCAACAGTCTGGTCCGTTAACAGACATCCAGCAGACTTCCCTCTGTCAGGCATTTGTCTTTCGGCCTGTTTCAGAAGGCGTTAACTGATGTCAGGAGGGCATCAGCGCTCCGGCCGACCGACGCCTCATTTGTCTCATTGTGATTCTCCACCACTGACGGTGCTGCTGAGCTCGCTGAGAACTGTCAGCCAGATTAATGAACGACCTCGCCGGACGCAAACACAAAAGCCGTCTTTATTATCCAGCTCGGACTTTGTGGCAAGATGCACTCCCTTCTGTTGGAAAGCATTAAAATTCACATCCAGTAGATGTTGTCTCAACTTCCTGCATCGATCCACCGACGGGGGAAACAGCAGGATGGTTGGGCAGCGCCGCCAGTGTCTTTTATTGGCTTTTATCTGTTTCACACAGGCTCGGCAGTGGTGCGCGGACGGTAGCTGTGGCACAATTCTCCAACTGGACGAATGGTCCAGTCTGACAGAAAGTGAGATCCCCCCCCCCCCCCCCCCCCCCCACCACCACAGATTCAGTAAAGAGGGAGGCTAAATATCCCATTACATCTGCGACACCGCCACTATAGGCTACCAAATCTCACGTTAGATCTTCAGAATCATCTGAGCGAAAAGGCCCGCGGACGTGCTAACACACAAGAAATTACATTTAGTGTCTGAAATCCCCCAACACCGCGTTAGCCAGGTACTTATTCAGCATGATCTCTGACTACTTTTCACGGCACGTTTCCGTTATTTTTACTCCAAACGTGCAAGCAGCCAGATGGATATTCCCTTCAACATAAAGACACAGGGGATGCAGACACAGCTGCGCTGAGTGTCGATGTGTGAAGAGAGACTCAAACCATCCAGAGACCGTCCTGGGTGGGATTAGGCAGTTTGAAAGGCAGGGAAAATTTAAGAAAAGCATCAAAAGCATCTGGAGCGGATGTATTTTTAACTCCATCCCAAACATTTTCTTTCTCTCTCTCTCTCTCCCTCTCTTCTTTCATCCCTCGCTCTGTGGTGGTGTATCTTAGCACCAGTGGAAAATAAAAAAACAGTTTGTTACCCTGCGGATGTTGTTTGTGCCTCTATCCCACAGGATTTCTGGCCCTATTGTACACACACACACACACACACACACACACACACACACACACACACACACATACACACAGGTACTGACGGATTCCGCTCATGGCAGGCCTCGCCACTCCGACATGGTACAGGGAATATGAAAGCGGAGAAAAAGGCGGAGAGACTGCAAACAGAACGTAAAAGGGTGGCGAGGAAAATCTATGGAGTGAAGAGACGGAGGGAGAAAATCTGATGTAAAGGAGGAGACGCGGAGAAGACGGAGATCAATTCCGAGCTGGCGGAGTCATGAGAGCGGAGAGAAAAATACGCCTAAAAATACTCACAAATACAATCGACAGCAGGCGAGAGCTGTACATGATGGTGGGGGTGTGGGGGTGTGGGGGGGGGGGGTAATGCTGGGAAAATTATGTCGGGGAGGTGTGCACACGCTGACACGCCTGGGTGATAATGATCAAGCTTTACACCTGCTGAAAGCACGTCCGTCCACCGAGATACCCTCCATACGTACACAATATGTGGGGTTACCATAGCAACCAGATGAGTTGGCTGGGGACAAACACACAATGAGGCGGACAGTCAGATGAAGGATGTTACAGGTTGGCTTTTCCTGTTTGTCGTGTGGGCGTGTCCACGTTCTGGGCCGGAACCATCCAGGGTCACCACGATCCAGTTTGACCTGATCCAGTTTGACCCTGATCCAGTTTGACTCTGATCCAGTTTAACCCTGATCCAGAATAACCTGATCCAGTTTAACCCTTATCCAGATTAATCTGATCCAGTTTGACCCTGATCCAGTATAACCTGATCCAGTTTGACCCTGATTTAATTTGATCCTGATCCAGTTTAACCTGATCCAATTTGCCCCTGATCCAATTTGACCCTGATCCAGTTTTACCTGATCCAGTTTGACCTGATCCAGTTTGACTCTGATCCAGTTTAACCCTGATCCAGAATAACCTGATCCAGTTTGACCTGATCCAGTTTGACCCTGATCCAGTTTGACCTGATCCAGTTTGACCCTGATCCAGTTAACCCTGATCCAGTTTAACCCTGATCCAGTTTGACCCTGATCCAGTTTTACCTGATCCAGTTTGACCCTGATCCAGTTTAACCCTGATCCAGTTTGACCTGATCCAGTTTGACCCTGATCCAGTTCCGCCACCTGTGGGAACAGGAGGACATCAACTGTCAGCTCTCAGTTTGATCTTTTATTCCAGGGGTGAGGTGAGCAGGTGTTTCCACACGTCTGTCATCACGGCGCTGCGAGCTGAATGGTGGATCTGGCGAACAGATCCGGCAGCGGGGATCAGGTACCGATCAGGTAGCCTGAGCCTCCTCAGAGGAGACGGACGGCTTTGACAAGAAAATCTGTAAAGTGAGAACAACAGAAGTGAGCAAAAAATGTTGTAAAGTCAGATCTTATCGCTGCCTCGGGTTAAAGGTATCTTTGATCTTTTCCTTTCCTTTGATGAAGATGGGGCGCTCAGTGCTGATGACATCGACTGCAACGGGAGAACAGCCCACGTCCAGCCCACCACGCCCCCCTGCTGTGGTCACAGCAGACTTGAGCAGCTTTCTGGGCGTTTGAGGAGGTAAAGCAGTAATTGTGTTTCTGAAGATGGCTTCATTTAACTCCTTCACCTCCTTCTTACATCATTTCTCAGGAGCACATAAACTCTTATGACAAATGACGCTAAAGTGTTCAAAGGTTTAGTCTCCCAAAATGGCAAAATAATTATTTCAAGTCTCAAAATGATAGAAAACGATGCTTCAAAGCTGTTAGCAATGCTATCATTTGTTGCTGTTGTGGATGCTGTTATTAGCTTCACCCCACTGAGCAACAAGCCATCGGTCATATGTGTAAAACATGTTTGGTCGTGGTTCAAACACGTGTAACATTACAACATTACAGAATGTGATGGATAGCTGACCAGCTAATCAGCTGAAAGGAAAATCCCTCGTTCAGGGATTCCTGGAAAAGAGGAAGAAGACATTCTCTGTTATATTTCAGACATGATTGAATTACCTGCAGGAACATCCGAGGCAGAAGTGTGTTGAAACAGACGGGCAAAAGAAAAGTGAACACATCCGCATTTCAATAATCGTTCATCATGCTGACCGGACTATAATTGGATTCTCTCGTCGTCTTGCTTTCACACTCTTTTCTTTTTTCATCCTCACTAGTCACTAGTTCTCACCAGCCAATGAGGGCGACCTGGAGTAAAGGCCAGTTAGATCAGGTGTGTCCACACCGCACAAAGAGCAGAAAATCCCTGAATCTAATGTAGCCTTGCAACACCTGGAGTCGATTAAAATGTCGATTCAAACTCAAGTTTAGCCAAGCAGTTAAAATTTGACAGTTTGGAGAGAAGAAGCTTCAGGTTGTGTCTGTTATTCCCCTTTCTGCACGATTGTGAGATGATCCTCCTTCCTACCACTGTTTTCCTCCATTCTTTCTCCCATCTTTTACACACTTTAACACATCAGGGGAAACGAGAGCATCGTCCTGATAATTATTGCTGACAAACAGATTCAAAACCACAGGACGGAATCGGCCTTTTTGTCTTTTCACGTTGGCTAAAACAGCCAAATATTCCCACAGATGCAGCTTAACAACAGGATCTACAATCCTCCATTTTGTCCTAAAGTGGCTGCTAACAGGTCTCGGCTGGACGGGGCTTTAATTTGGATCTTTCTTTTTCTCTGCTGGACCCTCCAAACACGTCCATTTGCTTCAGATCTGCTGAATTTGTCGAGCCAGCAAAGCTGCGTGTATCAGGCTGTGGAGGGATGACAAGCGAACAAGCATCCGCCCACATGGGGGGGCTCAGACATCAAACCCCCCCCTGCACTCTTCACACAGCCGCCGTGGACGCTCCCTCGGGCGCTCGCCACCGGCCGCAGCTTGGAACAGCCACGATCCTCTTCGGGAGGACGATTCCATCAGTGTTGCTGTGGCTGCCCGTTTGAGTTACTCAGCAGATTCAGTCTGAGATCTTTCATGTCCTCCCGATTTAAAAAACAAACAAAATGAAGAGTTTTAGCTGTAGAAGATTCGGTTGGTTGTTTTTCTTCTTTTCTTTAGTGTAAATTTGTAGATTTGACCTGAAAATATAGCAGTTAAAATGCAGCGTTCACACATGCTGATGGTGAGAGAGTGTGAGTGTGTGTGTGTGTGTGTGTGTGTGTGTGGAGACTACACGGTTCACGTGTGTTTGCGAGCGCGTGCACGTCCTGCCAGACCTGCACTAATAGTCTTAATGCTTCCTGAGGAGTTGCCCAGAGCTGCATTAGCCTCTGGATGCTCCATTGATTTGATGCAAAAAGCCTCCTCTCCTCCTCTCCTTCCTCCTCTTCCTCTTCCTCCTCCTCTCCTTCCTCCTCCTCCTCAGCGCAGACTTACTCCACTCATCCAGCCCCTTAAACCTCTATATGACCAGGCTTCCTGTCTCGGGCCCACGGGGTTATCACACCAATGCAATTAAGGTGCTTTAAAAGTGCATTTTCAGTAAGGAGGGGTGTGGGGGGAAGTGTGGGGGTGATGTGGGAGGGAGCGGAGTGGAGGGATCCCCCCTGACCATACCAGCCCCCCCCCGACGGATGGATGGACACACCCAGACTGAGAGGAAATGGGTAAAGCACAGTACTCGAGGTCGGACATTTAAGTGTAATATTAAAGGGGTGGGGGGGGGGGGTTAGAGCACAACCACGCTTAAAAGGAAAACGTTTGCAACTGTCTCCTCTGCAGCTGCCTGAGAAAGCTAAGCTAAAGCTAAGCTAGCAGCGAAACCTTTTAACTCCCGCAGGGATGTAGCTTAGCATCTAACAAAGCGATGCCTGGACCACCCTTCTGGTTCACACTGGTAGGAAGGCCCAGACGCCAGGACTGGTGCCTGAAAAGCCTCTTTTGACCCCTCCCCGAGGTTTAGGCAGGATTTATGTACAGGTGTGTCATACAAACATCAGCGTGGTCACCATGGTTACAAAACATTTCTATGTGTGTGATGGGCAGATACGATGAAAGGGTCAAATCAGCATTGGCAGATTTTTAATGCGCTAACTCTCGCGGCTCTGCTAAAGCAGGAAGTGGGTTTCACTGCTGTCGTTGTGGCTGCTGGCGAGCTCGCGGTGGTTTTTAATTCGTCCGGCGCTTGGCCATGGCGTAAACGCCCGAGTCTTCAGGAAGCTTCCCGGACGATCGATGGAGCTGATCATGCTGATGATGTCTGACGTGCGGGTCGTGCAGCTGAGGCTCGGCGCAGCGCTGCTGACACCCGCCGCTCTTTCTCTGCCCAGATGATTCAGACACATTAGGGTTAATGGGCTAATTACTGCGGCTCTCTCCCCGCGCGTTACGCAATACCTGGGAACATGCAGACAATTAGGTTTCATCTTCCGACAGTGATGGAGAATCCTCCTCCCTGTTGCCTGAAGCGCTCCTCCCAATCCTCCCAGTCAAAACCAACCATACTGGTGAACACGGCATCTCCACCAGCATTGTTAGTGTCAACTATTAAGTTCAGTCTATTTATTACTTTGTTATTTATCACACTGCTGTTAGATTAATTTTCCATTACACCAATTCAACATAATCAGTATAAAAATAGAGATGTGTAAAGAAATCTGCTCTAAATCTGCTCTTTATTCACACGGCATCTGTTACAGTCAGAATTACAGAAATGAACAAGATTAAGATTTTAATTCCATCACCGGAGCTATCGGCATCTGAGGATTAGAACATGGACTGGGTTGACTTTTTTTTATCCCTTTTGGTAATGTTCCTGGAATTGCAGCTTCGGGGGTTTTAGTAATAGAGGTGAGGAGAAAAAGAGGGAAGGAGTGAAAGAGGAAGAAAGAGGGCTGATGTCTCCAGGCTCCTAAAGTAATCTGAAGGAGGTGAAGACAGACTATAATGATGTGAGCAAAGACACTGCGGTCAGGAAGAGATGGAGGAGAGGATGGTAAAAGACAAAAGGAGGAGGAGGAGCAGGAGGAGGAAGAGGAGGAGGAGGAAGAGGAGGAGGAGGAATGGCTAACACACTGTTGGCTAATAAAGTGGCGATCCTCTTCTCCTCATCCAGCCTCTGGTCCTGGTCTGCTGCTCGCTGTAAAACTGCTCTTATTTCTGCAATCAATACCCCCATAATTCCACCAAAATAGCTGCCTCGGCCTCGGCCAAATGGCGGCAAATCACCGGCACGGCGGCGTCGGGGGGTGGGGGGGGGTGCACGGCGGCCGCCTACTCAACCCCACCGCTTCAACGACCAGCCAAACATTCCATTTATCTTCATTCAGATCACTGAAAGCAAACTGTGAATAAGATTTCTGATGCAGTTGTGAGATGGTGGGGGGGCAGTTGGGAGGGGGCGGCGAGCGCGGCGCCGATGAGACGGTTTCTACCAGCTGGCTTAAGAAATGGTGTTTTGATTGCTTTGTTGGGGCTTTGTTTGAGGTGTAGGCGCATCTCTGCAGACGCGGGAGCCGCTTGTGCAGGAACCCTCGGCGGAGCGCACGTGCCCGTTTTGAGTCCCACGATGCTTCGCTCAGGATGTGCACGCAGAGATAATGAGCGAAGGCGTGCTGAAGGATCAGAGGTGCTGCGAGGCTGCGCGCTTATCTCAACACCAGAATGGCGTAAAAACATCGGAGTCAGCGGATTCCGAACACTGCTGGACTGGGAGCTAGAAGTTAGCTGAGATCCAACAGATGAACCCAGAACTCACCCAGTGTACAGTACTGACAGACGTCAGACCGTGGGGGTGTGGACCACAACACTCCCATTGTCCCCCTCCAACCCCCGTTTTATCTTGGTCCATGTCCCTCAGAGTCTTCAGCGTCTTAATGGCTTCTAGATAATCAGGCGTCAAACCTGTTGTGTCACATGACCATGACCCGTAAGAAGGACATCAGTCATAATAAAAGTCTTTTTCCTACAATAAATGAATAGAAAATCCACCCCCCCCCCCCCCCCCCCCCCCCCCAAAAAAATGCTTTTTGCTCAATCATCCTCAGTCGAGGAGGTAAAGCTCAAGCTGCAGGTGAGGGGCAGAGCTGGCGGGCTAAGGATGCAACGCCGCTCTTCATTCTGAAAAGCATCTCTCAGCTTCCTGCCGGCACCATTAATGCCCTCCTCCACCCTTCCCTCCATTCATGGCAGCCTTTAAAGCCAATCTAGCCCGGCCATTTCAGCCCGCTGTCGAATATTCATGTATTCAGGCAGAGCAGCGCCGCGCCGCGCCGCGCCGCGCCGCAGCCTCTTACACCTACACACAGCAGCGACAGCCGGTTACACAACAACAGGCGTCTCCCCGGAGGAGTCTGCCCGGGCCTGGGAGTCAGATCTGAAATAGCTCCCTGATGGGGAGGAAGGAGGCTTTTTGTTGCCGCTCACGATGAAGCCGTGAAGATGGAGACGAAGTGACTTCAAGCTGGAGAAGAGGAAGAGAAGGGGGGGGGCAGCCAAGGGGCTGTGGTTTAGGCTCCGAGCATCGCAATAGTGGTCTGAGATGAGATGTAATCCAGAAAGGGATTAATGGTGATTAAATATTTGTAGTATCGCTCTGTGCAGGGAGGGTAATGGAAGGGAGAGAGCTGTTGCTGTGCCTGTGTGGAGATCATGTCATTACATGTGTTTGGGCTGTTTCATTGAGAGAACGCCGCTCTGCCTCTCCATGTTCCTCAGCATGTCCGTGTGTCAAGGCTCTGGAGGTGTGGATGACATTTACCTCCCTCCGTGGAGTAAAAGCATGGCAAATATTCAATGTTCGTCCTCTATGTGTTCATGTTGAGGCTAAAGGAGGGAGAGTTTCTGCCCTTTCAGTATCTTTCATGGAACGTTTCAAAAACAGCAGGTGCACCCCAACAACTTGTGACTTTTTGCTGCTTTCAGATGAACCTCTTTAATCCTCTACGTTCCTGAAAAGGCTAAGGTGGAGTAAACACCAATCGTTCCCTGTGAGTCTGTGAAAAGGCTACAACAGGGTAAATAAGCCTTCTCGTCCTATCTTGATTCTATTATAAAAAGTCAGTAGACGACATGTTTACCCTTCCGTATTCCTGCGTGTAAAGGTTAATGTAGAGTAAAGAGTGGTGAAGTAGATCACACAGGAAACTGGACAATAAAGTTGCCAGATTGTGCTCTTGTTATTGCCTCTCCAAACCGTGAACCATGAAATTACATCTCTATGCTGGGTGGTTTTACCCTGTCAGGGAACGCTGGGAAGCACACGGAAGCTTGCTGGTCAGCATTTAGCTTCCTCGCTGCTTTTCATCAGTCGGTGATCGATGGTTGCAGGTCCCCGACACGCGTCCTGTCTCCTCCTGTTTTTCAAATTAAAAGCACAGCAATAATCAAGAGTCAGAGCAGCTGTTACTGTTCCGGGCTCTTCTCTTCTCTCAGCTCTATTAATAGATTTGTGCTATTTCAGAAACTGGATGAACGCAGAAATGGCAGCTTTTCCATGATGTCATGTGACTTTTAAAGGTGACACTAATGGACCCAATTCTTACAGCTGTTAAAGGAAGGGGGGGGGGGGACTAAGGGCGGCAGCAATCACCACTCAACAGTGCAAACTTGAGCTTCTTTAAACCCCCAGCTGCTAATACTGCCCCCCCCCCACCACCACACACACAATGGCACAGTAATTGTGTGTGTGTGTGTGTGTGGTGTGTGTGTGTGTGTGTGTGTGTGGTGTGTGTGTGTGTGTCAGGGGACAGGCAGTGAGGAGAAAAAGAGGCTAACAGCATATTAACAATGTTAAGAGTGGGAAGAGAAGCTTACTGCCTATTTTACAGCAATTAGACAGCACAGTTGGTTTTATCCTGACACCCCCCCATCCCATCCCACCCGCCCCCCACCGCCCCTCTGTCTGCTTTCTGCATCTCTCCCTCTCGCTCTCTCCTTCTCTCTCTCATCACTTTCCAGAGATTTTCCTCTCAGCATCTCCAAACAAGGATGAGATGAATAAACAAAGGGAGGCTGCTGCTGTAAACACGGAGCTCAATAGGTGGCGCTACGTTTCCCACCATCACACACTCAAACCATGTGTCAGATTAATGATGAATCAGCTGTGTGAGTGTGTGTGTGTGTGTGTGTGTGTGTGTGTGTGTGTGTGTGTGTGTGTGTGTGTGTGTGTGTGTGTGTGTAAGACAGTGTGTAAAAAGACATTAGTAGAGCGCTGTATTAAGCAGGAAGTAGATTCAGGAAATGATGTCACACTGGTTCTTCCCTGCCGATCAGCTGTTCTAGGCTCATCTGCACTCCAACACGTTCATGTAGCTGCATGTAGCATGAACGGAGATGAAAATACTGCATTCTCGTGTGTGTGTGTGTGTGTGTGTGTGTGTGTGTGTGTGTGTGTGTGTGTGTGTGTGTGTTCCTGGCCCACAGACACGCTCCAGTGATTCAGCCTTTTCTGGTGTCCAGACCTGCACTGATCCAACGTTCCCGTCTGTCAGAACCTCGCTGAAGCCTCCCAGAGGCGTCTTGTGGGGGAGGGGAACACCTCCCCCCTACACACCCCCCCCCTCCCCCCGAGACGTCTCTTTACAGTAAAATTCAATCCGTGTGATGACTCTGCAGCACGTTCACGTCGCAGATCCGCTTCCCGACTGCGACCAGTGAGTCAGCTGTGGCACCTTTGCCGGCTGATGATGCACGCTCAGATTTACCGAGCTTTTCCAGGGCCGAGGGCCGCCGATCCAATCACTTCCTGGCGCTAATTCAGGCGGGAAACGGACCAATCAGAGACGAGGATGCAGACCTGAGCCGTTTATTTGTATTTGTCTATGATTTTTAAGTAAGAGGTGAAGTAATTGTGTGGTATTGATGCTGGTGGCTGATGCTTCTGTTGTAGGAGATGAAGATGATGGTGATGATGATGATGATGATCATCATGATTAAGATGATGATGATATCAGGATGAGTCATTGGTAATGATGTCTACATAAAGGCAGGATCGCCCGTCTCAACCAAAGAGAGAGAGTGAGGTGATCCAGGCTGACTCACCGTCTGTAAAGGAGACGACACGTGCACGCTCACTGAGGAAGGTTCCACCTGCACCGGTTGGGGGGGGGGTTAACCTTCTGAAACCCACACCTGTGCCATCCAAGGCTACCTACCATCGTCCCGATGCCTCCTCCTACTTTTTCCGGCCTTTCTCTTTCTTCCTCCGGCTCTTTTTCCTTTCCTCCATTTGCCGTCTCACTTCCCAGTTCTCGGTGTTTCCTCTTCAGCTCAGAATCACTCTGGACACGATCAACCTAAAGGAAAAACCGGAAAAATGCTTGAAAGTAGGAGGAAGAGGAGGAGGAGCTTAAGGGGAAACCTTGAGATGCGCGTTAAACATACATTTATGAATCTTCCGCTCCCTTCGGTCGTCTCCGAAGCAGAACAAGTCGTCCCTTTTCGCCCACGTCCTCACAAGTGTGTGTTCTCCATCCAGAGGACATAATCTGATTGGATTCTGAACCCTGGTGGTAAATTTGCATACAAATAAGGAAAGAAGTGATTTATTTCCGAACCACGGAGCAACTGTTTGGATTCATACAGCTGTAATCTGCTGCAGAAGCAGCTCAGGCTTCAAACAGTCGCTGTTTTTACGAGGACGTCCGAATGTGCCTCTCTGACACGAACGCAAACAGGCCGAAACAAAGCAGAGCCTGAAAAGAGGGCGTTTTTTGTCCCTAAAGTTCAGACGCAAAACCACATTCAGCACAAGAAAATGGGTTTTCTTTTCTTTTCTTTTTTTTTAAAGAGCTTTTTAGACTCTCCAGTAAACAAAATACATCCCCAGTAACCAGTTAAACAACACACTTAACTTTATGTAAAAACCTCATTTTCAAATGTAACAAAGCGGCACAAACAGCGTGTCAGCCGATGGTCAACCATTAAAGCGTTAGTGGTTCCATCTCCATCCTGACGCTGTTTTCCTCTCTTCCATTAGCATCGTTGGCTTTGTTATTGTAACGACATAAACATAACGCAGGCAGGCGGATGAGATTCCAGCCTCTTAATGGCCTTATGGATGCGATCTCCCAAATAATAATAATAAAACTTAATGTCAGCACGTATATAATCTAATAGAGAAAATCCTATTCAAGACCAGGAAAAATTAGCTTCAGAGAGGATTCAAACACCGAAAATTAGACCCTAACAAAGGGGTTAGGGTTAACAAACTGTTAAGTTTAAAAATGCGTGCGTGTGTGTTTGTGTCTAAGCAAGCTAAATAAAACGTGTCAAAAATCGAGCAGCGTGACAAGAACATTTGTGACTTCGTTAGCTCGCTAAAATGCGTTGAAGCAGCAACACTTGCGACACAACTGTCGCGCTTTCTCTTTGTTTTTGCGGCCCGACGATGGCCATTTCCTGTTTGTAAATTGTCTGTTTTCACCAGACGGTCGTCGAGGACGTCAGAAAGACTCCGGGAGGAAATATGCGCATGTTGCTAATGCAAACAAAAAAAGCTCAAGTTTAATATCGCACAGCAATATAAGGCAGCATATTGAGCCGCAGCTCCGGAGTTGTAATCCTCAACAGATTTAATTCAGAGACGCTACAGACGGAGTCTGTGCGACGTCTTCGGCTCTGTTTGTGACATCTATACGTTTAAAATGTCCAACAAATCATGTGTAGATGTTTCCGCCAGACTGTTTTTAATGATGTGTCAAAGTTAAACTGTTTACTTTTACTCAGTTTTTACGCATCTGGCGACAAAAGCCTCTGATGACAGACAACCACATCTGGGAGCTGCCACCTTACCGTGAGTTCTGAAGAGAATATGTGTCAACACACACACACACACGCACACACACACATGCACGCGCACACTGGGAGAATACTGAGATCACCCAGGAGCTGATGTAAGAACACTCTGCGCCATAGTTTGAGGATGAGCGTCACCTTTTTCAGCTGCTCGTGCCACTGGTGCAGCTGAATCAGGCGAGCGACTTGATGCGTTTCGGGGGCGAAGGCAGGAGGGACGGTGGTTCCACGCGGCGAGACGTGAATGGAAGCACTCAGGATGCAACCAAGCCTCGACAGCAGGGCTCCTCTGTTCATCTGTCAGTCAACCAGGCTGTCGTTCAGAGCTCTGCCGCCCATTAGCTTCACTGCATGGTGCTAGAAGCTGCAGGAGTCTGCAGCGTGCACGCTCCAGTGTGTGTGACACACAGCAAATGAATTTCAGCTTACAGATGATCTTATCATCATATGGAAATTCAGAACATCAAGGGGGGGGGGGGGGGCCTCGGCGGCAGCATCGCCTGTGTGCTAGCTAGCATGTAACAGCCAGGCTAATGGCTGACAGGTCCAGGATGCTGAAGGCGCTCCTCTGCGGTTTTTGCGTGTTGACGGATCTCCATCAACAAAAGATGCATTTGCAGGGGGGCAGGGGGTGGCGGTGGGCAGCCACTTCCTCTTGAAACATTAGCGGGGGTTTTCATGGTTAGCTCTGGGAAACGCCTCCAAGATGAGCTGTCAGCGTTGGGTTGGTGGACTGGGTTGAAATGGGTTGGTTTCTCGACTGTGATCTAAATTCCTGCTAAACTCTCCACGTTTGGTACCTTTATCCAGCCACGACAGTGACATACAGAAACTTTAAACACATTAACTTCAAGAATTAATGTTTTCTAAAGATGAGCTGACAATTCTAAACACACAGATGCACGCACACAAGCATGGGGGTGTCGCGTGGCTTTTTGTATGACTGCACACTTGGTGACACGCGTGTTGAGGATAAGGATAAAAAGGATAAAAGACTTTATTGATCCCACATCGGGGAAATTGCACGTTACAGCGGTAGCCCGTGGTGTACAATACGGAAAAGTACTAAAAGAAAAAATAAAAATAAAAGTCTCTTATGTTATGTACATTGCTATGAACGCATGTATTCGCCGTATTAGCATGTCCAGCATTTTCTGGCCACCTGCTGCCACTTAACGGTGAAATTCAGCCAAGTCCAGCAGGTTAAATCTGCATTAATCTGGGATTCTGCTGCCCGAGGCCAGTTTTGCAGGAGCCTATAGAGAAAAAAATCTTGTCATTTTAACATTTGAACTTAAAAATAAAGTGACACAATTAGCTCCTCCTCCTCTTGTAGCTCAGCTAGCTTTAACTATGTCTACAGCTAAAGTGGGGCTTTCAGGGTGCATCCACCTCTCGCAAATTAAAAATCAAATCAGGAAAATCTGTAAGAAAACCCCCACAAACGTGCGCCTCCTCCCACATGTGCACGTGTCCCTCCTTCCCGATGAAAGCAGCTGACGGGGGTCAGCGAAGAGATGAATGGATGGAACTCTGAGCATCTGTAGGAGGGATGACAGCTGACAGCGAGGCCGCCGCCCTGAGACCTAACCCCGCTCCCTCCTGTCGTTCACCCACTTCCTGTCTGACTCCACGCGTCTGTTTCTGACGCGCTCTCGCCGTCGGCGCAGCCAAATCATGTCCGGAATCATAAATTCCCGTCTGCCCTCTTCCTCCTCTCCTGGTCCTACGTTTGATTTTCCTTTTGACATCGTTTCCTGAATAATTGACGAGTTTATCGCCGATCAGACATTTCCATGATGATCTGATGATGTCAGCGGTTCAAAAAGTTAATTTGGTTTCCCCGCCGGTGTGCGTCCTATAACCCCCGCCCCCAGCCCTAACATTTGTGTCAGTGTGACTCTAAAGATGGTTTGATTTCGGCAAACGTGACCCCTCCCTCGCTTCACAGATGCTAGTTGCTCACGTACGTATGTTTCTGTAGGGGGGCGTTGGCGTCAGTAGGAAAAAAGGGAGATACCATCAGCTCGACCGCACGGGGATGCTGGAAAGGTATAGACGGAAGGTAGGAGTATAGAGCCCATCGGCCCCTGCCCCCCCCCGGCTGTTGCCAGGGTGGTATGACCTGCCGGATTACAAAACAGCCCTCCCATGTGTCTGTGTGTTCTCTGTGCCAGCCGAGAGACTGCGAGAGTGAGCTCCTGCAGCGGCGGAGAGGAGGAGGAGGGGGGAGGAGGGGGAGACAGCGAGGGCGATGCAGAGCAGAGGGGAGCGAGGGAGTAGTGGAGGAGAGGAACAAAGAGGAGGGGAGGCAGATGGATGAAGTGAGGGTGAGAAGCAGGAGAACGGAGGAGCGATGCGAGTGTAGACGAAAGCTTTGAGAGGAGAAGCTTGTTCAGCCCTGAGGGACAGCTGTGGGTAAGTCTCTCACACACACACACACACACACACACACACGCACACACACACACACGCTTGTATCTGCGACAAATCTTCCTGATGAGTTTCACACTCTTTTTTCTGGGGAAAGGTGACACGTTTCCACTGGCGGCCAGACACGAATGACCCAAAAACGCTGATCTGTGATCTCCAATTACTTCCTCAATATTTAGAATTCTTTTGGTTTCATAGGGTTAAAACCTCTTTAACAGGATCCAATTCTGCCGTGCTGCACCCTGGACCCGCCCCCACTCTGCCCATTTGCTCCACCTGAAGCTTTACCTCCTATTGTATGGTCTGACTTCATTAAAGCCCCCCCCCCCCCCCACCCACAATTAGCCACAAAAATGATATATTAACAGATTTCTTTGATTTTGTCCTCCAGGTTTACTCACCTGACACCATCAACCTCACTGGTGCAGTTCCACAAACATCCACCAGGGGCGGGTTGTTGGTGGCAGCAAAATAACTGAATCATTGGGGCAAATATGAAACTGATCCAAACCCGACCCACAGATCACAAATACGTAGCAGCAGTTTTGATTCCCTCATCACCTCACAGGAAGTTCCCAGAACAGTT